>NW_009943063.1:0-18898 GCF_000696875.1 Nestor notabilis | reverse complement strand
CTTTCCCTTTTTATTTTTAACTTCCCATCACAAACACTCTGAGTTTCTGAGGCCAGCTGAACACTCTTTTCCCAGGCAAAATTCCTTTTTGAAGGACTTTGGCTTTACTAAGTTGCCTAATCAAATATCACGTTAGTAACACACATCTCTCTATAACGATCCATCTCAGACTGACCAGGCTTCAGCCTGGGAAAAACATAACTCAAAATCTTACTTTGTTGTGTTTGTAATTAACATCTTTGCCTTTACCTACCCAACTTCTTTTCCTATTCAGGATGTAATTCAATTTCCATTAAGGAGCCTAAACTCTATATGCAAGGAAAACACCTAGGTCCCCACTGAGGGAAAATCCTCCTTAGAGCAGGAGATGAGTGTCCCTCCTCCCAAAGACAGCCAGCACAGGGATGCTGTAGGCTGCTGCTCTTCTCTCCTGCTGCAAACCCTGCCCGTTGCATCTCCAGCACCAATTTCCCCAAGCTACCTGAGGTTTTAGGAGACTGAAGGATGGGAGGAAATCCATGTTCCCAGTGCAGCTCCACTGAAAATGTGGAAGCCGCAGCTGAACCGGACCCAAGAGGCCTGTGTCTGTCAAAGGCACTGATGCAAAGCCGAAATCATCAGTTGTAGACTGATATTGATGTAACTGGGAATGGAAATTGGTTTTTTACTGACGACATAATTCATGCAGGAGGATGCTTGTAGCATCCAAAAAGCTTTAAGCTGGTGTTGTGATACTTTCAGTAAAGTACAAAGGTGTCTAGGGACCAGGGAGTAAATTCCTGTAAAATACCAGCACAGTGAACCCTGGCAGAGCTGGATCTTGGTGTCTACCCAGTGGGCTGGACCCCTGGTGCATCTACATCCCTCTTCTCCCCCAGTCCTTGCCCGGGAAGCCCCAGCCACACTGGTTGTTCCTCAGAAGAGCTGTGAGGTCTCTGCGTGTGGCTGCAGTACCAGGTCCATCTGAGGTCCATTGTGCCCCTCCAGCTTCAGTGGCCCTCACTGAAGAACACTGGGGAGCTGGAGCACAACGGCTCTGAGGTACGTGCTGCCTCTCCTCTTGTGTTTTTCCTGGACAATGGGGGTCCTAATTCCTGACAAGGCCCCTTGTTCCCACTGTAATACAAAATTGCAGCGTTAAAATATCACAGATGGGATGAGCTAAGTCCTTGACCTTGTTTCTTTGCTGCACAAAGCCAGGTGGTGCTTCTGCCGCTTTGTCTATTGCAAGTCAGGAATCAAACAGTTCCCTGTCATTAAACTGCCAGTCCTTTGTCCCTGGGCATAGAGCAAAATAAAGTCACCTTTCCAACAGTTTGCCAACTGTTGAGACACGTTGCTATTTCAGTGTTATCTGCAATGCTATTTCGTTTGCCCAGGTGATGCTTCGCCGGGCTGCTTGGACCAGACCTCAGGGATGAACCGTGCAGCTTCCATGTGAGACTGCTCTAAAAAGAACCTCTTCTGTTCAGGGGACCTGAAGAAGCTCTTGGGCTTGAGGACACATTGGTTTGCTTGCTCCTCTCCTTCTAGACCCAGGAATGCTCCAGGCTCTACCTTGTCCTGCCACAAGTGACCCAGGAAGCCTGGGAGCAGCAGCACAGGATGCTCAAGGTGCCATTTTGGGCTTCTTCGTCCAAGGAATACTTTCCAAAACACTTTGGTCTGCGGTGGAGGTTGTGTCTATCCAGTGTTTTATCAGGACACTTTCTGCTTCAGCCTTTTTTCAGCTGGTTTGCCTGCCTTTCTGATGTCTTTGCCAGCCTGGCCAGGACTGAATTTGGCCCCTGATAGACATTAGACTTCTTCACAGACTTCTCCATTAACTATAGATTTGCCTCAGTGCCATGGTTGTTCTGAGGTCTAATTAAGTTTAGAGTTTCTAATGAAATTGATTTCAGATCCTGGGGTAGAAGGCCTTGTAAGAGCGACCATGTACAGAAAAGTTGATATTTTTTGGTCCAGCAACCTTTTGTGTAAGACTAATTTTAGCAAGATTTCAGCATCCAGAGGTGAAGGAGGAATAATCCTTTCCCAGGCTTTGGCACCGTTGTTGAAACTTCTTCTCATTCACCTTATTCAAAAAAGCAATCAAAAATTGCTGATCACTTTTAAGGAGGCGCTTATGTCAGGGTGAAATACGTGGCAGTCATACACACAGTCAGGAAGCAAATAGCATTTGCTCAAATAGGATAAAAGTGCTGGGCCAAAAAGATGTGGGACACCCTTGTGTTTCCCTTCTTACGATCATTTTTTGATCCCTACACCCAGATAGTTCAACTGGCTGTTCCACATCCTGCTCCTGGGCCAGCCACTTCAAACAGGCTGTCGCTGTGAACTCCATTGCTGCACACCATCATCATTCAGATACTTTATAACTTCATTTCTTCAGACTCAATCAAGCAAATCAAACATTCCCCATGGAAGAGTTGATTAAATGTCGTTCAGATGTATCAGAGAAGTTTTCAAAATGATCAAAATTGACCAATTCACTCTTCTTGCCTTTGTATGCCAAATTTATCTTCAATCTTATAAACCCTAATCAATGCTTACTTTACACTTACACACAAAAGCAACCCTTTCAGGCCATCCCTTGGAGGACTTTGAAAGGGAGCTTTGGGGTCAGACCAGATCCTTACTCACATGGTGCTTCCTGCAGGGCCAATGGCACTTCCAGCCTTCAGAGAGTGGGGAACCTTATTGCCTTTGTGCCCTGCTTGTGTGACAGCCTTTTGACATGGGGAACTGAGCCACCCCATCATGACTTTGGGAGTTGTCTTATCTCCCCAGTCTTGCCTTTGGAGAAATGCTTGGGGTTTGACTGATATCTCATTGAAGATAACTGAGATCATTAAAAGAAGGAAAGTGGTGGATTGAGGACTTGGGGGCATGTGGACTGCAACCCTCCTCTACTGTTTCACTTGGTCATATTCTACTTCCAATGCCTGGGTGATTAATAAATGCTGTTTGATGGGTTGTGTCATTTAAGGTAACTGAGAAAACTTGACCTCCTCCGGGGCTCTTGCCTTTAGAGGTCAGTGAAATGCAGTGGATAAAGGACTCATCATGGATTTTTAACTGGAAGATTATTTTCCCCCACAAAATAATGCTGACTTGTTGAAAATCTCTTTTTCACCTTGAAAAAGACAAGTTTCAATAAAGCTTTCTTAACACTCTGAAATGTTTTTGAAGTTTACAATGAAATTGCTTTCCAGATATCCAGTCAGATCCATGTTCTTCACATTCAATGGTAAAATAATTATCAACCAGAATTCTAATGAGGCACATTTCAAACTTATCTAAGTAGATGCAGGATGGACCTTGTCTGAGGGGGTTTTCCCTTTTCAGTTTGCATTTCTTTTGTCCTAAGTTAAAACAAGGAAATATTTCAGAATCTTCCACATGTAAAACCATTTCCCTATCCCAGCTTTCATTGTGTGATGGAATTACATGTAGACAGATCACAATTCCCTTCAATTAATCAGTTCCATGAATGCTTTCTCTTCCACAATCCCTGACCCTTAGCTTATTCATAGACCCAGTGCTTGTGCTGATTTAATTAGCCAGTTAACTCACGTGGCCTGTGAGTGTTTCCTGTTTGCACAGACCCTCACTTAAGCTCAGGATTTGCATCCAGCTTCTAATTGTCACTTAAAATTCACCCCTTCCTAAGCCTTTTTTGCCTCTGATCTCCCATGCTGGGACCTGTGTGGGAAGCTGATGCACCAGGAGCACGGAGCCAGCTGAAATGAGTTTGTTTAAAAACCTGAGAGGATTTTTTGGCATCACTCACCCAGTTCTAATTGCTTTATGAACTTAATGGAGTTAATGCTGGCCACTGGCTGCTGGGCTGGTTGTGGATAAGGGGTATAAAGGCAGGCCAGTGGCCTAGGCTCTTGTTTCTGTGCTGAGGGGAAATGAGGAGCAGGAAGGACATCTCATAGAGTCCTGTGAAGTAAGCTGGGAGCCCAGGTGATGTTCCCAGAGATTGCTGTATCCCCAGAGAGTCTGTGGGGTCTGGTAAGTGCTGTGGTGGTCCTGCAGAGCCCTTCCACTCCTGTGAGCCATAAAGATGGTAAGAAACTACTTTTTCTTTTGCCTACTCTTTTGTTTGCAAGAGCTGGTTAGTTGGAGACAATGAGAAAATCAGGGCTGCCAAGATATCTCGGTCATACGTCAGAAACTGGGTTTGCTTTGGGTTTTCTTCTGTTTGTTTCTCTCTTTGGGTTTTTTTTCCACTTAAACCCATGTATTTTATTGCTGTATTAACAATGGAAAGTTGAAGTTTTGATTCTGTAGGAAAAAACTCTGTCATTCTCTGAAGAATTAATAAGTTCAGATTTAGGGTAAATCTGTAGCTTTCTTCTTTGTCTGTCAGCAGGGGAGATCTGTAAGTATATTAAATCTTTCTCTTGCTGGTTACTGCAGGGATTTTTATTGCAAGGTAAATCTGCATTTTACAAGCAGGAATACTATTCAGATAGATGTTTCTGATATGCATCAAGAGCTCTATCTGATAATGTTCCCCTCAATTGAAGGTGACAGTGAATATTGGAAAGAACTTGGATGTGCACAGAAGCAGACCCAGAATATTAATTTCTTTGGTCAAATCATGATCCTGAAGGACAAAACACTAAAAGTACTTAAGATGAGGCTTAACACCCAGTTAGCCAAATTCCTTTTGTTCCTCCTTACCAGCTCACCCAGAAATGTGGTGTGATCTGCTTTTGTACATGGATGAGGCTACAAAGTGCAGAAGAGCTTGCGGTGTAATTGACAGAAAGAGAAATGTATTGCAAAATATCTTGTCTTGGAAGGTTGCCCACATCAAACACTATATTCATAGTCATAGTCATACAAAGCTTCACTTTTAAAGCTCCAGGTACTGTCTGGGTCCAGAGCCTTGGCTCTGGAGGGTTGTGCTGCCTGGGGCCATGCACAGGCTCTGTCTGAAGTTTGTCTTATGCTCCCATCTCTGTTACTGTAAATAAAACCCCAGCAGCCAATTTACAAAAGTCACTTTGGAGAACTCTGGTTTTATTTCTGGTTATTAAACAACAGGGTTGTCATTTGAGAAACTGTGTTATGGATGTGCTCAGAGTGGGCTGCGGAGGGCTGTGCAGTTGATGGCCACACCAGGGCAGTTGCAGAGAGTAAACAGCCCTGCTATAGCTCTGTGTGTCAAGGAAAGCAATAAAAACCTATCAAGAAGGAATCACAAGCACCTAATGAGAATCAGATGCAGCATAATATAGGCCACGGGTATGCTCTTATCCAGATGAGTGGGGAATTATGTACACAAACAGAGTATAATTTGGTTTTACATCTTATTTTTCATCCTTGACTTCAGAGGGGAATGAGTTTGTTACTGGCAGTGGCATATAGGAAAGCTGCTGTTATGTACTCAGTGATTGCTCACACACAGCTTGGTGTGATGGAACTTCCCCTGGGGACCAGGCACTTCTCTCTACTCAAGGTGGGCTGAAGCAGATATCTCCCTTGAGCGGAGCATCCAGCTCTGGCTGGGAGAGAGAAGGGGGACCCTGCATGTGAGCAGCCTCTGGGGCAGGAAAAGTAAGCTGGGGTCCCTCACTGGTGCTGCAGCCCCTGCTGCCCCTCGAATAGGGAGGGACAACAGCCCCTGCTGTTGGAGGTGTTATGGACTGGTGGCAGAGGTGAAGGCTGGTTTAGAGGGTGGTGCTAGTCTCTTCCTCGAGTGTTGGAGCACACTGAGCTCCTCTGAAGCTGTGGCTTCGAACTCAGTCTTAGGGCTGGAGAAGGAGGATTTCACCTGCTTTGCTTCCTGTGCCTGGTGTGCTGGCTTCCAAGCTTGAGGATCAGAAGGCTATAGAGCTTTAGTGGAAAAAATGAAGAGGAAAGATGCTTCCAGCCTCACCTGCTTTGTGCTGCTTGTGACTGCACGTATGACTGTGCTTCTTGTGGTAAATGCAGAAAACCCTGGACTTAATGTATTCCCATTTTAAATGCGAAGGAAAAGGAGGCTGTCAGTCATCCAAGCTGGGCTGGAAGGCAGAAGATCTGGGTGTTAAGCTTTGCTTGGCCTTGGTGAGGTGTATAAATCTGGGCAAATAACCTCATTCCTTCTTCTTTAAATTGGAAATAAGTTACAGAAAGTCTTTACATTTAAAATGAAACATGCCTTGAGCTGCATCTGAGTGCAAGGTGCTATAAATCGGACTTATGTTGATGTAATGGACCTATTCCTCTTCTTCTGAGGGTACTTGGAGGTTGGTTTACTTGTTTCCAAGATTGAGATTCCCAGTGTTTGAGAGGGACTGGTCTGACCCCTGCACTGCAGAAGCAAAGATGCTTCACTTGGGGGCCTGGCAGCAAGGAAACTAGTTTTCCCCATGGATCCAAACCTGTTCAGCAAGTCATTCCTCTCTACCATGTAGCTGGCTTCACAAAACCCGTTCCTGATGTGCACCACAGAGTGGAGGAGAATTGCTTTGAGTCATCTGAGAGCTGTGTATCTTCTCACTGCCACCAGCCCCAGCTTGCCAGGAAGGCTTTCTACCACACAGCACTGGTATCTGCAGTGACACAGAGCAGTTGGTATCGCTTGGCTGCTTGGAGAGGAGGATAATGTGTTTAGGACAGATCTGCAGCAGCATAAATGGTGTTCTTGCTCACTGGGGAAGTGATGTCCTCAAAGATTTGGCCCTCTGTTTCCCTGCATCACACTCAAAGTTTGCCCATGGATTTTGATTATAAATCCTTTCTCCTGAGCAAGGATGCAGCTTCCCAGTGTGCCTGTGGTCTGTGATCCATGGGCACTGCTGGGTACCCAGCCTCCCACCTCCTTGTTACCCAAACGGGTCTGGGGCATCTCAGCGTCCAACAGAATCCAGCTCTAGTACAGCCAGACCTACAATGCTGCAAGAGCTGTATAATCAAGACAGATTTGTGTTAATTACCTACATACCTGTAAGAACTTTCAGGTTCAAGACTAAGGGCAAGGAAATTATACTTGGGAGGTATTATAATAAGCAAAAACCCCTATAATCTGTCTCACAAGTCACTTTTTTTTACGTTAAAACTTCCTGGGCTTATAATTAGAAATGCAATGTTTTGTGAACTGCAGTTCAGAATCTATAGGAAAAATGGTTTATTCCCCCCCCGCCTTTCTTAAGCAGTGCTTTTGGGTTTCTTTTTCCAGTGGTTAATAACACAGCACTTATGTCCACCCTGCTTCACAGGTGAAGGTAAAATCTACAGGGCACATACATATATTTATTCAGGCAGTTAGTGAAACAGAACTAATACAAGTGTTTGGCTGGTGGGGAGTGGAGGAGAAGGTGAAGGAAAGGCAGGGGTTGGTGCCCTCCCAGCTCATGGGAGCCAGTCTGACGGGCAGGGTGGCGTGGGGAGAGCTGCCCAGGGCAGGGACTGTCTCCTCCAGAGGCCATGGCACCACGCAAAACACTTAATAAATGACACAATTTGGAGGCAATAAGGTAATTATAACCTCTCTGCTGTACTCCTGAGCTCAGCTCACACACACCAAGCTCTTGGCCTGAGGCAGGTGCCGCATCGATCTCTGCAAAGCTGGTTTTTTTGGAAGGGTCTCTTTCACAATATATTTTTTTCCCTCTCTTTACTCTAAGTCCAGCTCCTGACCATCTCCTGCTCCTCCTGAGAGCACCCATTGACTGCCTGCTACCAATAGTTACAGCCTATGCCATACAAGCATTGGGTTTTAATGCACAGCACTCCCCATTTCAGGGGTAAATGCATGTGTGATGGTGAGGCTTGGTATGTGTAAGGAGGCATCCTTCCTCAATACTGCTGTTGCAGGACACCACTATCAAAGGAAGATGCACAGGAAGGAAAGGGGTCAGAAATAGCAACCAAGAAGCTGTGTATAGCTTCAGACTGCTTCCTCATTAATCTCAGCAAAGTCACTTAAAAATAACCATGACCTTCATTCCCCATCCATTTGCATGAGGCTGTTTAATTGTTCCTATTCTGTGGAAAAGGATCATGTTGTGCACGTGTTGAGTGGCTCTCCAGCAAGCCAGACTTGAAGGGAGAAAGGCTGGTGGGACTGAAGTGTAGCATTTTGGAGTTCAGATGACCACTTGGGGGAAGGAAAAAGTGCTTATCTGAGTTGGGTGGCTTGCAGAAGGCACATCCTTGGGGCCAGCCATACATGCTTTCTTCCTTGAGTAAAGCAGGTGTAAGGGAGACATGCCCATTGAAGAGGCAGCAGGAGCACAAGGAGCCTGATGGATGCTCAGCTGCAGGAGGAAGATTGCAACCACAAAAGTGGGTTTCTCCAGTCTGGAAGCTGGGTTTTTTAAGCCCAGAAGCAGACTTGTTGGTGGAAACATTTGGGGAACAGCTGGTATCAGCTATCGCTGCTCCTCCTTGTCCATGGGGATGGATTGCACTGCTGTAAATTACTGCCTTGGCAGTGGTCCCTGTTCACACCCCATACCTCAGAAGTTGTAGGCTGGGAATAGAAGATGTGGAGCATCATTCCTGGCTTTTTGCCACCTGGGAATTGTCTGTATGAAGGCAATCCACGGGTAATATTTGGGTTAACTTTCTAGGAGCTTCTTACTGCCAGAGGAGCTGGTTGCGAGGGACAAGCAAATTTAGATCCAGCCTACATGATCTACATAGAACAGATATCCAGATACACCCAGAAGGAAAGAAAGGAGATCAGGACAACAGAAGTTGATGGGCTGAAAACATAATTAACATGTTGAAAAGTTTGACCTGAACTCAGGCTCTTTCTGTTTCTCTTCCTTTGTCACTATTGGTTTGGGTTTTGATTTTTAATATTGCTGCTCAGGATAAGTTTTGCTCTCACATTAGGAATAAATTATACAAGATGAATGTCAGACTGACGTGCTAATTCTAGTGCAATCCAGTATTAAACCCCCATATAACAGAATTCTTCCCATGTACCTTCTTCTTATTCTCTCTGTGGCTCAGCTAATATTTTTGCAGCCCTGTAGATTTCAAGTAACTGTGTAACAGCCCCAAAGTTTGCCTTTATTGCCTCCATCTGCTGTGCTAGGATTGGGAGCAGCTCCTTGTGATACACTTAGAATAACAAATCTGCTGTTGTACATTGCAATACAGGGTCCAGACCCCTTCCTTTGCTTACTATGACAAACAAGCAACAGAATGACAAACAAAGTGGTGGTTGGCTTTGTGAGCTCCAGCTCATGCTGCAGGCTAGATGAAATACCCACACAGTCGTGGCACCATCCCATATTTATTTAAAAATATTAAACTATGTATAATGGAGAGGTCATCAGCATGCTGCATTCATTAGCAAGGGCTCCAGGGAAGAGACAGCAGTGAGCAGAAAAACACAAACAGGCTCTACACGAGAAGCAGCAAAGAAGCGTCCTTTAGAAATGTCAGTGCTGAGCAGCAATTAAAACCAGGAAGACTTAAAATACAAGGAATTTACAACAGCCAGGCCTGGCTGCCAGGGAACTCATGGTGGGATTCCCATGGATGTAAGGATAGAGGATGAGATCTGTGCTGCACAGCAAAAGGTAGATGAGGTTGTTTTTATGCAAGGAAGGATGAAGTTGTTGCTTGTGTAGAGAAGCGACAGTGGTGAAGGCAGGCACAGGGTTGGGTTCATGCTGCAGGATGCTGAGCACCTCTGAACTGTGGGGTGGCTGCCAAGCTGCACATGGGTGAGTGTGACGTCTCTGCCAGGATCAGGTTGGAAAACCTCACTGGAGGGGAAGAGGCTGCTCTGTATTGACAGGGTGAGTCCAGCGTTGGCTCAGGTGGCTCAGAAATGGCTGTTGGACCTTGAGAAGTGCATCTGGGCATCACAGGGCAAGCGGGTGTACAGATGCTGATGATAATAGAGGGAAGTAGGGGATGTTCCCTGCAAGAGTTTCTGAGCAAATGGGAGTTTGTTTAGCAGCTACATTTGAAGTAACTTAATGCTACTGCAGTAGTTCCGTAGCTCTTAGTCCCCTTCACTCCATTGCCCGTTGGAATCTGTTCAGAAGAGCCATTGCACCTTGTGCAAATGCCATCTGGTCTCTGCTGACTTTGCATGTAGGCAAAAGCTAGCTGTGGGACCAAAGTTCTCATTAGGATAATGAATTTGAGGAGGTCAGAAGAGACGAGGAGATGAATATTTCATCTTTGGCATGCCGTGCCCTTTCAGAAATTAATTTGCTTTGGGCAGTTGCATGGTACTTTTCCTTTTATATTTCTTCTTCTCATCCTTTTTTAAAATAGACATGGATCACTTCCAAACCCCAAAGTGTTCAGATGGGCTTGGGAGCTGTCCTTGGCTCCTTATACTTCCCATTTCCCAGGCTGCTTTCTGCAAAATGTGTTTTTAGAGGTTTCTCACTCCAACTTTTCCCTTACCTACCCACAGGATTTTCATGGTTTTAGCGATAACAGAGCTGCAGCTTGTGCAAAGTGGCCAAAACAACCCAGAGTTGTGTTTCCCTTCCTTCTCTACCCCAGGGTCTTTCCCCTCCCTGGTTTCTACCTTTGCTTTTTCTCCCCTCCTGCCCTGAAAACTCCACTAAAAATTTCCCATCTTTAGGAGTCCCTGTAGGCACAGAAGGAATGATGCTTAATTCCCAATTTCCATCCTACTGCTGGGCTTGGAACACTTTATTTTAATGTAGAATTATACAGGAATTCCTGCAGGGACTTTTCACATCCATATTTCCTTGTAGCACTGCTGCTGAATCATCTAGGAATTGGAACTTGCCTGGCTGAAGAGCCATGTGTTTTCATAAATTATCGACATGCTGAAACTGGCCCTTTTCCAAAGCAAGCCTTCTACTTCCCTAATATGCCTTGAGTCTAATCCCTGTTGTATTGTGGAGGATGAAGACGACTCATCTTCAGCTGGTAAGGCTGGATGCAGGGCTTAGTGACACACACACAGGAGGTGGAAATTGGGAACACAGATGCCAACAGCAGCATTACAGCCAACATGCTGGAAGTGCAAAGCCAGCGCTGTTCATTCAGATGTTGTCATATCCAAGGAGTCACCAGGGAGCAACATCTCCAAAGAGCAGGCACAAGTAGTTCGCTGCAGGCTATCCTTTGATGGGCTCCTTTCTCCCAGTTGTGGCCCTCTGCTGGGCAGTGGGCTGGCTATCATTGTACGACACAATTCTGTTTCCATGGATCTGGATTTTTGGCTTAAAAGCTCATTCGATGCAAGTCAGGAGTGTTAAGACTTGGTTCTACAGCAATAAAAAAAGAAGTGAGCCTATCAGTAAAATCCCATTGAGAGATGCATGGGAAATGCTCAGCCGTGCTTGGTGCTGGATGGATGGATTTCTCATGCCAAGTGGTCTTGGGTTTGTGGAAAGCCTCCATGATCTCATGCTGAGGACTGGGAGTTGAGCTGTTCCTGCTGTGTGATGGGATCAGTATCCTGATTTATCCTCACTGCGGTGGCTGCCCATGATGGGTCTGGCAAGCTGCTGTCAGCAGAACCATGCAGTGGATAGATGCCTTGACCTCTGCTGGGCAGAGCAGGAAGGTGGAGCTGCTTCCTCTTCGAGCCTGTCTGCCAGGGACATGATTCAGATTTTACAGCTAATTGACTGCACTGATCTCACTGCCAGAAAGGCGTAATATTCTATGAGTTGCTTGTCTTTTAGCAGCTGCTGTCCAAGACCCTGCAAGTACCTTATAAAACCAGTCCTGTGACTTGGCTGACTGGTCACCCAGAGGTCCAGGCTCTCCCATGACTCCTCCTTATACCTGCTCTGCTTAACACTCTCTGTCCTGCAAGCAGTCCCTTACCTGGGGAGGAGATGATGGCTGTTTGCTGAGTGACCCTGA
This sequence comes from Nestor notabilis, assembly GCF_000696875.1. Taxonomy (NCBI): domain Eukaryota; kingdom Metazoa; phylum Chordata; class Aves; order Psittaciformes; family Psittacidae; genus Nestor; species Nestor notabilis. The sequence goes on along the minus strand of NW_009943063.1, from coordinate 7,069 downwards.
GTCAAGATGGGGTTTGTTGTGATTCTGCCATATCTTTCTGCTTCTGATTAAAGCCTCAGTCCACAGAGACAGGGTTTGCTTTGCAAGAGGCTGATGATCCTGCTGGAAATTGGTGCCATCAGTGCCTGATAGCAGGAGGCATTTGACTCAAAGCCGACTGAAACTCGCTGCAGGCACTGTCTTGAAACACCATCAGCCCACAGCCCCATTGTGCTGAGTGCTGTGTGTCTTATGGAGAGCCCGGAGCTCCCAGTTGGAGGGCATGAAGAGATAAGCCCACCTGGCAGAAGAAAACTGATCAGCCCATTGCACCAGAGAAGCGAAACGAGGAAGGAAGCTTGTAAATACCACACCAAGGAGGCCGGCGTGTTGCTGTGAGGATGGGCTGGCGGCCATACAAGCCCTAGCACTGCTGCTAGCTTCTTGGTCTGCTCATCTGCCACCCAACTGGAGTTTATTTGTTAACACTTCTTCCCAAAGCTGGCTCCCTGCAGAGCTGGCTTTCATCTCTACGCCGCACTGGAGAGCAATACCAGGCTGGAGCACGAACCAGTGGACAGCCAACAGCTTCAGGATCTGGCCCATCATACTTTTGTGATGATGCTAGAAAAACAGAGCAGACAATGCTGTAGGAATAACTTAACCCACATAAGCTACACAAGAGCTGTTCCCATGATGTTTGCTCGGTCCCCGACTAATTTAGCACAGAGGACGGGCTGGCAGATTATGCAGCGAGACATGCTAATTCAGGCCTGTGGTTCATGTGAAAGAATGAGGAGACTGTCCTGGAGACAATGCAAGCTAATATTAGGACGCCAAGCAGGGAGTCAGGAATCCTAATCCCAACTGCCACTGACCTGCTCCCAGGCCCTGAATCCCACTTTGGAACTGCTTGGAGAAAAGGAGCATCTCCCTTTATGTTTGGCTGAGTTAGCCCTGGGAGCAGTTTATCTCAGCCAAGGCTTCTGGCTGTTATTATATATGAATAGTAATAATGATCATAATCTTTCCATAGGGGGTATGGCATTGCAGGGGTAGTGCCTTGTATCCAAGATGCTGCTTTTATTGGACCGAGCTCATACATGCAGTAGATGATGCTTTAGCATAAAAATGCTCCTGTGGGACCAGCAAGCAGTAAGTTGATAGGGATGTTTCTGTGAAGATACAGCGTCAGACACCACCACGAATTCTTCTGCTTCAGTGCTTCAAAAAGCAAGACAGGGTCTGCGTATCTTCCAAATCACTGAGTGATATCTTGTGGTGTGTTAATTGGCTCTGCTTCTGAGAACATTTATATGTGTGCTCAGCCTTACACATGTGGCTTGTCTGATGCCTGTAAATTACTCTCATGAGCAAAGTAAAGCCAGTCCCCAAACTTTTTATAAGGATGAAATAAATTCTGTATTACAAATCCAAGTTTCTGCTGGGGAAGAAGGGATTTCTGCTGTTTATTCTGTATACAGTATTGCTATTAATGTTCTGTACTTGACTCTTCACCTTTGAGGAAGAACCCTGCATGGTGGAGCTGGTGTACAAGGCACTGCACTGATTCAGTCCCATGTGCCAGTTGGTTTGGGAAGCTGTCTCTTTGTGGCTAGTAATATTTCCAACCAAATAATGAGATTGACATCTTTAATTAGCTCCACTCAAGCTGTTTGAAGCACTGCTATGGGGAAGGGTGGGTTATTCTGAGCTTTTCCTTATTGTCTTTTTCTCTGTGTTTAAGCCATTAGACTTGAATATACAGCCACCACAAGGGACTATCAATGTACTCGGCACGAAGCACCTTTGAAAGGTTCAGACTTTGCCTCTTCTTTATGGTGCCATAAAGACTTACAGTAAAATCTTTCCTGATTTAGCTGTCCCCTGCTAGTTTTCAGGATGCTTAGGGGGAATGAGTAGCAAGCTTTATGTGCTGGAGATAAATAAGAAAACAGAGAGGAGATATGGAGAGTTGGTACTGTGTAGGAAGTGAGGGAAGGACAGGGTGGCATGTCTGTTAGCCTCAGAAGAGCTGCTGGTGGAGTTTGAGGATATGACATGGCCCTCTCTGTGTTCGCAGAGGGAAGGAGTAGCTAATAAAGGAGGAGAGAATGAGACGTAGGCTGAGGTGAGGTTTGGTGTTGGTGCCTTGGGCAGAGTTGTACTGAGTTCTCAGCATAAATCAGAGGTGAGCCCTTTTCCTTTCTGAGCAGCAGAAAGAGAGAGGAGGAGGTTTATCAGCTGAGACAGGTGAATTGGGATAGCTTATCTTAGCAGGGCAGAGACTGAAAAGTCTCTGGTAAGGCATGTGGAGCCATTAAAATAGCAAAAGAAATATTTCTAGGGAAGAAAGTGACTTGGTGAGACTTAGTATCTACCAGACTCGGGGGAGGACCTTATTCTTTCTACGAGTAGATCCTAGTCAAAGAAGACAGGGAAAAGTCAAAGTCAAGATTACTTTTTCTTTTAATTGATTTTGGAAATCATAGTTGGAGACTCTCCTGTGTGTAGCAGAAACTTCCACTCCAGCAAAATCTGCCCTAAATGGATGCTGTGTTGTGGTTTCCTTCAGGTTTCTTTGAGAAAGCTGAAATGTGGCAGGCTCAGCTTCCCTTGCAAAGCCAATCTGATCATTCTCTAACCAACGTGCTGTGCCCTCTCTGCTCTGGACTATTCGGGAGCTTTCCAAGGCTGGGAGCAGCCTGACTCCCTCCTTGCCAAAAAGCCGCACCCACAGCAATCATATCCTGGAACAGCAACGGCTTCTGCAGGGAGGATGTGCCTGAAAGAGGCTAAAACTCAGGAATGCAAATACTAATGGAAGCTACTGAGATCTACAGTGTTTAATTGTGTTGGGTTTCTGTAGAATCTTGCTTTCTAAAATGACTGTTGGTTTCCTGCTATCTGTGAGACACCCCAAGGCTGGCATCCCTGGGAAGGCATACCTGCAGGCGGTCACTCTGCCCTTGTGCCTCCACCCAACAAGCTCAACAACATCCCAACATACCCAGCCTGTTGTGTGTTATTTAAGCCATAGGATATGACAGAGCATGTTTTATGGAGCCATTAATTTATGCTCTGTGTGACTTTAACCACCCAAGAAGTGTATTAATGGCCCTATAAAATACACCCTGGAGTGTCTTAATACGGTTATGAGATTGATCTTCAGCTTTATATTCTACTGTGTATTATATTATTGAAATAAAATGTAGAGGAAGGTGACACAGGGGATCCCAGTAAGGGGTGAGCTGCCTTTTTCTCCTTAGAATCCCCTCATCACAGTTTCACTCTAGTGAGAGTTGAGGGATGTAGCACAGTTACACTGTGCTATAGGAGGCAGGGTGATGCCTTTTGGGATGGAACCTGCTGGCCCAGCTCTGCAAAGGACCTTAGGCAGTACCTGGTCTGTGGCTCTAACCAGGACTGCCCATGTCCTGATAGTTGGGAGGCTTTCTCCAAATACAAATACAGGGTTCAATCAGTACCTGGAATTGGGTCATCTGTTGAAATGTTTGCCAGAGCCAGGAGTAACGAGAGGCTTCTCATTCCTTGCTATCAGACAGCAGTACCAGCTTGTCCAGAAACCCTGGATGCCACACAGAAAATTCATCAATGGAAGAGAGATGGGGTTACTATGAGGAAACAATTCCTGCTTGAGAAATACAGCAATACATGGCTGTCCTGCTGACAGATGCTGGTAGTGTGAGCGTACCAACAGGAAACCTCTACGTTTGAAAGACTGGATCTTGTTTAGAGTCTCTCTTCTCTCAGGATCCACATGCTCAGGCTTTCAAAGCCTTGAGGCCTGGGATGTCAAAGTACTGGGGGCTTGGGCTTTAGCTGGAAATGAAGACTAGATTCTGCTGTATTAAATAATCTGTACTTTTGTTTGTAGCCTTAATTATTGTCATCTTATGCTTTCTGGTGGGAGCGAATGGCTCTCAACTGCCATAAACCCACAACATTCTTAGTGACTAGACATGGTTTTTCATCCCCAAACAAGTAAAACTGTGGTTTTCTGTAGTTTTAGTATGAAATCTGAGAGAATGATTTGATGCTTGGGGGAACTTTGACCCATTTTAAAATCCAGGACACAGCATGAAGTTTCAGAGATGCTCACGAGACCAAGACCATGGGTCAATATCCTATTTGAAAGCACTTCAGCTGTCATGGGTCCCAAAGCATGTGAGGCACCTTCTGAAGGAAGAAGAAAGCACCAACCCACTCATCTTGATAGACTAAGAGGCTGCTAGCAGCTGGGCCACCAAACCATGGTGACTGTAGAGAAGAGAGCAAGGGGATTGGGCTCTGCTTAAAGCTCTGAGCCAGCCTGAATTGGGTTTTACAGTGATGCCATGAGCTGTGAACTGGTAGAGTGTGCTCTCCCACATGAGGTGAGGCTGGACCAGCCCCTGCAGGTAAAGTAGGATGGCTGCAGCAAGCCTTGCTTGCATGAGGGATGTGCCCAAGCTTCTCCCTGCCCCATGTTAATGTTCAGATTTTCCCCAGGTAGGTGTCCTGTGAAGCCACATGAATTACCTTTTATAAAGTGCTTAGAGACCCTTGCAAAAAGGAGAGGGGTATTAGAACTGCAGTTAGAGACTGAGATGGTTTATTAATCCTTAAATTGGTTCCCTGCAAAGGCAGGACCACCATCCCCTGGGAGAGGGACTACGCTGCACAGCTAAATGTGGAGACAGGTTTTAGTACAGTGTAAAGACGTGATTATCCATCAAGGTGGTATAAGGGACTCTTCTGAGCAGGAGCAGCCTTACCACAGGTCACAGGCTCAGTGCTGTTAAAGGCTGACCAGGGCCTGCCTTTAATAGAGGTATCCTGAAATCATTTTGTTACAGCAGTAAGGTACTGGGCAGTCACAGGCTCAGGAATAAGGACAATGAAAAACCTTGGCTATGTTTCAGCTGTTACAAGTGATGCCAGTTTCCAGGATCTAGGGCTATCCCGCCTAACAGCTTGAACAACTGGTCCTTACTGGATACAACTAGGAGATAAAACAGTAGGAAGTTGGTCATGGAGAAAAACTGATGTGAAAGCCTTAAAATCAAGAGAAAGTTCTGGCTGAGGTTCATGGGTTTTGTTAATTACCGGCAAGAACAATTTTGGGAACACCATGGCCCAGACATGAGCACACTGTTAGGATTACGATGGGAACAGCTCACACTTGCCGTAGTGTTGCGGTGTTTGTAAGCACACAGAAAATGGCCCTTGGAAATCTGTCATCTCGTAAATCTTACTAGCAAAATTGTTTTTCCAAATAGTGTTTTTTACCAAAGTTTTTCCATGAGACATGGGTAGCTCTGTAAGATCTATTCAGGGCAGCCACAGCTCATGTGATGCTCACATGGTTCCCAGATGAATTTCAGCTTAGCAGGGCTGTCACATAACACATCCTGCAAAGTGATGGTGATGAAAATGCGTCACACCCAGCTCTCAGCTGTGAACAAGAATCTCCTTGCACTGTGAGCTCACATGTGTGACACCACTACCAAGCTCATGCACAGACGAGATGGATATAAACCCTTCCCTGCTAGCCATGCTGCCACTCCTCATGGATTGTGGGCCCCCTGAGCATTTATTCCCTAAGGGATTTACTGTGATCACTGATCTAGTCTTTACTGGTGAAGGCACAGTAGAAAGTGTGCTGTCATCCTAAAAGTGTCAGATTGGGTGGCTGGTTACAGAGCCGGAGAAAGCAGATGTGAGGCAGTTATTGAGGCTCAAACATGGGGGATCAGAACTGCTGTGTGAAAATGAAGTATTAAAGTTCCAAATGGAAAGAAACCTTTTAGAGAGATAGAAAACCATGGCTAGACACAGCAGGTAATTTTAATTTCATGAGTTCACTTCTCCATTTGCCCTTCACACCCAGGAAGGCAGGCTTTGCCCCAGTCCTTGGAAGGGGCTCAGGTACTTGGTCCAACTTTCTGAGCGCTGGCAATCCATCTGCTTCCGAAGGAGACCTGGACAGAGGTGCCTGAGGCGCAGGAGAGGGAGCTGACTCACTGCTGTGCTATGTGACATTGGACAAAGCTTTCTGTTCCCTTGCCTGAAGGTGGCTGTGCCACTTGGGCCAGAGACGTGGCTTCTGTGACTGTAGCGCAGCGCCTGCATTGGTGGGGATTTTACAAACTAGGCCCGTGAGAGATCTGTGCTGCGGGAAAAGAGTGATGGGGATGCAGTATGCGAGGGAATAACAGGCTGCTTCACCTAGGACAGGGAAGGTACTTCCATCACTCCTCTTGGGTCTGTGAGCTAAGCCTGGCTGATCAACCTGGCCAGCACCAGAGGATGTTAGGCTGAGCTCCATCCCCAGCTATTGCATGCGGGCTCCCTGAGCCCAGCGGCTCTCCTGTGTTGCAGATCTCCTCTGTACACGCATAGCCTGAAAGCTGAGTGATGAGAGAGCAGTGCGGATGGCAGCAGCATGTGGGCTGTGCTGGCAGAGCACACGTTAGGGCAGTGCACGGAGTGAGACCAGGTTCTTTGTCTCTCTCTGTCGCTTCTCGGCCCCGATCAGCAGCAAAATAGGGCATGCACACATCTGACAACTGAATTCCTTGCTGTAAGGGGTTCGGTCATGCATAAGGCTGCTCAAAATGAGGCCTGCTTTCAGGTTTGGGAGCATGGAGCATGACCTGGAAGGGACAGCTGGGATGTGCACACTTACGTATTTCCCCGTTTTGAGTTGTGCACCAGTTCTGGGTCACTTTGAGGAGTTGTGGCCAAGAGTAAACAAGTTGATGCCTGTCCCCTTCCCCAGCAGATGGACTTTGGTATAGGTCTGTCTTCTACGTGATTACACAAGGAAAATAGAATGTGAGAATCATGAATTCAAGCACTCAAAAAGTGGAGAAGGGAGGGTATGAGCACAGCCTTGTGCAAGCGCTTTGATACCTTGTTAATGACGGGCTTGTGCAAGTTTTGACTCGGGACTTCTACTTCGTCGTGTTACTTCCCGTAACAGCTCCCTGGAAAGCACAGGTGAGCAGCAACTTGGAAAACCCTCCGAGATCCTGGCGGGAAAGCCAAGGATTACCATCCCTCCTCCCCCGAAACACCAGCATCT
>NW_009943062.1:51511-63747 GCF_000696875.1 Nestor notabilis | reverse complement strand
CCTAACTATTCTATGATTCTATGATTAAAAGGCCTCAAATCCAGAAATAACCTAGTGATGATATCTTGACACCTCCTGATACAGATTACCTTCCTTCGTGTGACTGGAAGAAAAATTCAGCCAAGGAAGTCAGAGCCTATTGCTCAGCTTCTATTTTGAGTAAGAATCTTCTTAAGTTGCGATCCTTATGCTGCTCTGAACATGATCATTTTATTATTATTCTCCCTGCTAAGGTTCTTTGTGAAGGCCTGAGACATCAACAGGCAAATAGTGAAGATTTTGGACTGGGAGGAGGGCATGTCCTCCTTAATCTAAAATTCTGTTGTAACCTAGGAGATGTAGTTTCTTTTATTGGTGCTGTTGCTGACCTTGTGTTTTCACATCCCTTTCTTTGTGTCCTGGTTTCCTAGCCGATAAAATAATGGGCTACCTTGTAAAGCATCTGGATATATAATTTGAGATTAATATAATTAGTAATGTTGGTCATTGATGTGGATAAAAAGTATTTTATATATAAAACTGAATAATTCTATGGCTGTGAAAAGCTGAAATCAGAGAAATGTATCACACGATAATTCAAAATTCAACTTGTACAGGTTTTGTCCTTAAAAGTGGAGAACAATTTACAATGACAGTACTAAGGAAGACTTAACTGAGGTTGGGTTTATGCTGCTGATATTTATGATTTAATTGGCAAAAGATGGATTGAAATCAAGATCTCAACAGCATTAAGAGGCAGTTTTCTCTATTAAATAAAATAATAGATATCAGTATAACACTGTAGTTGCCAAGATTACTAATTTTTAGGTTCAGAAAACAATATAGAGTGAAGGAAACTGGTATTAAAATTTTCTATCTTCTTATAAGTAGCTCTTTATTCTTGGAATACATGCCTGTATAGTGTATCTGATTATAAAGACGTGTTTGCTTGTCACTTTTTTTTCAGCTGAGGTTAGAAGCCAGCTAATAAACAACCACTCAAAACTGGGACGTGTAAAAGAAACCTAATCAGAAGACAAATGTGATGTGTCTTCTTTTTAACAATTAGAGGTATTCTGGGTGCATCTTTCTACTGCTATTGCACTCCTTGTCACTAAGAGTCACTGGAAAACACTTCAGTATAGAGTCATTAAGTTCCAGTTCCTGACCTTGCTAATTCAGCTCAAATAGCCCACCCTGCTACCTGCGTGTGGTTGCACAAGTAAGCAAGGGGTTCCAGTTAAAAAAAAAATCCTCAAAATCTAATTGAGGAATGCCTTGTTGTTACCCAGTTAGCTTAAATCACTAAGTGAGGAAAAAGTTGAGATAAAAATGTAAGTATTCATTATTCACATCCAAGCTCTACAACTCTTAGAAAAGTATGTCAATCTGAAGAAGAGAAAAATGCCCAGCCTACTTCACAAGGCTGTGTCAGACAGCTGTGTGTCCCTCTTCCTCATCGGCTAACTCAATATCAACAGTATGGTAGGGTTCCAGACACTGCATTTGTCTTTTTGATTTTAATAGTCCCTACGTGAACATCTGTGTGATAGGAATTTATCTGAGCAAGTTTTCATAGGAGAAAATTTTCAGGTTGCTACTCTTTTATGGATCCAGGCAGGTTTAGTCTTCAGCTTCAGAATTCATCTTAAGTAAGATGTAGTCTGGACAACTTCCAATTAAAATAAATATGTCTTATTTAGATATTTAAGTAACTCCTAGTCAAACAGAGGCATATCTCTTCTACATCATGGAATAGTAAATAACTTCTTGCTTCAATGGAGGGTAAATATTCCTCACGCCCTCTAGTGAGCATTTGGTGCATTTTCGTGCTGAGTAATAAATGCCTTCTACTGGACTGAGTCGTGTTGGTTTGTATATCAAGAAAACATGATGCAAACATCTACAAAGATTTAATCTGGTTTCTGGCAACGGTTTGAAAGATATAATAAGATCATTGCAGAGAAATTACAGATACTTTTCTAGACTTGGGAAATAATAGTTACAATATGTTAATTGCAATTAAGACAGCAAGGAGAAAACAGACAGGAACTCTCAGTGTAAAACTTGCACAGGAAATACTGCAGGCAATATATTTACCTGTACACATCATTTATATTAAAAAAATACACTTTCTGAATTATGACTGCTGCTAAGAACTTAGCAATAAAATTTCTAAGAATACTATGACAACTTGGAAATGATAGAAGGGAAATTTCATGATCACATTTCAGGCACACTGTAAGAAATGGATCTCTGGTATCAGCAAAATCAAATATCAGCTTAGATCAATTTATCTAAGCTCATTTGAATGAAGCTATGAGAAAACTCAACACTATTACAGTAGTTCTATTATAACGTTATAAGAGCATTATAATAGTTTGGTAAAACATGACATTGTATCTGTATGGGTATAAGATTTTACAATCTATAAAACTTTATAGAAGACCTTGACTTACTACGAGTCCTGATGAAAGAAATATTTCTTTCAAAGCATAATAGAATCTTTCATCGAGATTAGGGGTACCACTGCATGCTTAACATGCAGCTAGAAAAATATAATACAGTAGGGTTTTTAAAATAATAAAACATTATTAAAAGAAGTAAAAAAAGGTCTTCTATGTATTTGCTAATTTTGTTATAGTTAAACCCAGAATATCTCTGTTCCTAATTTAGCATCAAAAGAATAACTGTGCAATATCTCGCCAGTGATTGTACTTAATGAATCATGCAATCAGGTGAGAGAAACTAAGTTGTAATGAAAAGCCATCTGTGCAAGAAATGTACCCAGTTGCTTTTAGAAATGATATTATTTTGTTCGCCAGCAAATTTTCTTCATCTCTTCAGTTTGTCACTCTAATTTTTAATAGATTCAGGCTGAACTACACCATTTATGCCTCTTCTGAGATGGTGTGTTTCAGTGGTATGCTGTATAGAGGACATGGCAGGAACTCCCCATGCCAGAACGCCAGCAGCAGGGACCATGGCATGTGGAGAAGCTTCTGTTTCTTTGAAGCTTTACACCATTACATGATAAAGTTCTCATTATATGAAAGAATTTTCCCTTGAATGGGAAAACTGGCTCTTGACCTTAAAGTGTTGACCTTCTACCTAAGTGGAAGCTAACTGAAAACATGATTATTAAGTAACCCTGGTATGAAGGTTGCAAGCCACATGGGAAACATTGTGAGTTATGAAAAAGGGTCATTTTCATAGGTGAAAATGACAAAATGTGCCTTTCTAGAGAGCTGTATATCTCTAGGGACAACGTGAAAAAAAGCCCAAGGCAGTAAGGTCACCTTGTAGCTTGGGCTCTTCAGTGGAAACAGCCTTACCCTGTAAAGAGGAAATCTTTTGAATGTCACAGTTGGTAAAATATAGAGATTACCTTCTAGGGGTGAGGAAGGGTTAAAGCCAAACAGGTAGGTACAAAGTAGGGAGGTAGAAAAAGGAGCAGCAGAATAAAGGGAAAGAAGCAGCCGAACTAGTGAAGCTTGCCTAGAGGGAAGACTGGGAACACTGTAGTTCTCTGCATAGCAGGCAGTATGAAACCATAATATCCCACCCCACTGCTGCCATGGTCCGTTTGGATGTCTCAAGTTTACATTATGACACACTCTGTGTTTTAAATTTTACTTCATGACCTCATTAAGAAATACAATAAACAGACTATCATGTGAATTCTTTTATATCTCATTCCAGTTGTACAGTTTCACAATTTATAACCCATAACTCTTAATTTGTGGATTGATGAGAAAAAAAAATTACTATTAGTTATTTAGCTGATGGTGAGTGTGCTCATCCCTCCTCCTCCATCAGGGTGTGGGTGTCCTCTGTATCACAGCAGGAAGCATGGAAGCCCCAGGAGTCTGGCTGCTGTTGGAGCTGCTTCAAAACCTTTTTGGGTACGCTGATGTTATATGCCTTCTAGCTTGGAGTCTTGGTCTATACCATTTCCATCAGGTAGCAGATTCTGAAGACAAAAGATAGCTGCTGCAGGAGACAGCAGTTTGCAGGTGATCATGGCTGCCCATTAACTCTTCCTGGACATCTGTCCTGTCTAGGCACTGCACTGGCTGTGACCTAAGGGCCTGCTCCCAGCATTCACCAGGCATTAGCATGAGCTGGGTTAGCCAAAATCTGAGCAGGAGTTTAGTGAACAGTTATGTGCTGCCTCCTTTTTATTTATTTATATTTTTTTCTCTCTCTCTTTTTAATTTTAATTTTTGGCATATCTGACTATGAAGCACGTAGAGCATGGTTCCATATTCAGAGCAATGCTCATTACAGGAAGCACTGGGATAGCTGTTTTATCTGAACATTGAAAGCACACTGGCTTCTTACCCTGCTCCCTAGTGTTTTTTTTCCCAATATGCTTAGGGATTACATAAGGTCAGCTAAATCACGTCTTTATACATGCTAAGAAATATCTTTGCGGGGTACTTACAGCTAGTCATGTGAGCTCATCACTGTCTTCTAACAAACCCTATATACAGACAAGATATGCAGAAAGAAGTAGACAAAAGAAGGAAATATGGCAGCAAATAGTTGTTCCTGTAACATCAACATTATGACTATGGATTAAAAAAAAATGTAAGTGGAACATGAGATTCAACTTGCTAAGATGTAACTTTGAAGAAAATCTCTCCTGAGTATAATGTGGCATACCTGATGAAATGTAAATGTTTACAGCAATTTAAAGAATGACAGCTAATGCTTAAGACTTGTGACAACCGTTACAAATTATGTTCCCTGGAAGGTGTTTATTGTTCTTGGGGTTCTTTTGTTTGGTTTTGAGAGATGTTTTTTGAGTATCACATTCACATTCTGTATGAGAACTCAATCAAACTGTGTAACATAAATTTCACTGTGGAATCACTTTCTATTTTCTTATGGTATTACCAAATGATATACAAACCCTCTTGCGAAGCCTTTGTTTTAGAAATTTAGCATATCTGAAGAAATGTATCCCTTCCCCCCCATTTTCTGTTAATGGTATTTGAGCAATCCTGCCTACTAATTTCAAAGTCTAATTTGGTTTGTCCTTTATGTGCTGTATTTATCCTTCATGAATATCCACAAAATTCAGCAGGGATTTGCCAAGAAAGTTGGATCATTCCTCCCAGCGAAGAAATTTGTAAATCTGGGAGGGTGGTGCTGTTTGTACAAGATCTAAAAGAAGCTTTCAGAATTTGCTAGAGAGGCTTGTATAGCTTTAAGTAAGGAGATTATGTAAAATGCTGACTAAAGCTGAGAGCTTGCAAAGGCTTTGCTGATCAGCAGAGCTGTGTAAAGGAAATTAATAAATAGCTTTTGGGTTCTGCCAGGCAAGGACTTCTCACTAACATATTTCAGTTTCTTTGGCCATTAGTCAACCCAACTTTCCTCATTACATCTGTGTCAATCTTGTGTTCATCTTTTACTAGTATGTTAGTATGTGCTTTCTTCTGGGTAGCATATATTTTTCTGTGTGGTTATTTTATTCTCTGAGCACTGGAGAGGATGTCTTTACCCTTATATCACCCCCACTTAATGAAAAATAAAATATAAGTATTTGAAGTTGTAATTATATGCTCATTTGAAAATTCATATGAAAGCAATCTAAAGTGATGGGTTGGGCTTATTTAGGGGTTTTTCTGGCATGCCTTTACTGATTGAAAAATTGATTGTATTGTTTATCTCAGTGCAAGGAGATAAAAAACAAATGAAATTACCTTGAGTTGGAATAAAAAGCTCCAATTGAAACTTGAATAAAACTTTACAAAAATATTGCAGCTAAACTCAAGTATTTCAGTAAAACTTACGGTGATGATTTTCTGTAAGAACACACAAATGACAGAAACAAAGCAGTTCTGCCCAGACCTTCAGAGCTTTTTTTTCGTGTGTTACATACTTGTTTCAGGACTAAGTTAACAGTTTTCTATAGGAAATTGCTTTGAACTTCTGTTTACTGACCTCCTTTGGCTATTTTACTGATCATTTGGATAGTCTGTGTGTTCCGCATATACACTGTAGCATCACTTTTCATTGGACCATGTCCATTGCCATTTGTACTCCCATTCAAACATTACCTGTAGCACTATGACTAATAGATGAACGTAATATGTTTGTGCACAAGCAGTTTAATGCTTTGCGAGAGTACTGGGGTGGAAAGGCAGAGAAGAAAAGTCTGCCTTAGGAAGAAGCTGCCCTGGTTCAGTGGCAGCTGCAGCCTTACATGCCCTAAGTGACGCACATGGGTGCAAAAGTGGACAGGAGGGATATTACGATTGGGATTTGGGTACTGTTTGCTTAGCAAACTGCATGCTACCCCATGAAAGAAGCCCTGGCTGTTCCTGTGTGGGTGAGAGGACTGGCCTTCAGCCAGTCATAAATTTCACTGCCCCAGGGACAATAAACTGAAGAATTCTTCTACAGGGGCATAAATAGTACAGATCCTGCTCTATTTCTTGGCTTTACAAGATTATTTTGGACTTCAAGAAGTAGGAGTATGATTTGGATAAGCAACTGCATGCTATTAGTCAAGAAATTTTTGTCCCATAACTCAGTTGATACAGCTGAGTAGGATCGCTGAACAGGTGATAACCTGGCATATCTTAGTTTATATCTGAATAGTACTATGAGCATCAGGTTCTCACATTTCATTACTATATTTTAGACATTTTGCTAATAAGCTGCTATACATAATCCTGTTTTGTTGAATTCAGCTACTTGAAAAATATACTAGCTATAAAAATCAAATTGGGCCCAATCATGTCTTCAATAAAGCTTTAAAAAAAGAAGTACTACTGAAGTAAATGGACATCATAAGCATTCTCAATTAATTATTGAATGCAGTATATTAGTTAGAGAAGCATGGATGTAAGAACTACCTTTTGATCATACTTCTTGAATAGCAGCTTAGTTTGAGTGTACAGTCCCTTTTTCATTAGCTTTCATGACAAACATCAAAGAAACGAATGTTTCCATAAACTTCTATTTGTAGAAAGTGTATAGAAAGTATCCCTCATTAATGCAGAACCACTGAATCAGTTGTCAAAGAGAGCAGCTGTGAATTCTGATAATAGCCTAATTAATCTAATGATACATTTTTCCTCTCATGATGCATCTAATACATTTCTGCACTGGAGCTGGATTCTGCAGTTGAGTTGTCTTGATACTGGTTTGGATAGTGACTTTTAAAATCAAAATATGACTATGTGTATTAATAAAACTGAGCAAGTAAAAATAATTTTCCAATAACTCAATTATTCTCAATTAATATTTGGAAATAAAGATCTCAAGAATGTGGGGGGTTTTATTATGCAACTGGTAGGATTCTAATTAACTAGCAGAATTTGGTTAGCTGGTGTGTTTCCTATTCATTGTTATCTTACCCAGGCAAAGAATATACTGGGATATTATTGGATTGGGAGTTAGCAGTCTTGGGAGATGAAGTATTCTTCCAGCTCCAAGCATGGCCAAACTATGTACCACTGTTTTGGGATTCTTAGCCTACTTTATATAGTTCTTCTGATTTCTTTTTCCTAGATGGGAAAAAAAACTGTTTTGATAGATTCGATTCTAGGCAGTTCTGTAGTTGCATGTATCACAAAACAGAGCCTCGACTTCTTCCAAAAAGAGCTTGGAACAAATTAATCTGCCAAGCATACATGTATGAATAATCAATTAAACTAATACAGTATTGTTTTAAAACAAAGCAAAAAACTGAATATGTACAACTTAATTCATATAATTCCTAAAATACAGGCTAAAGGGGACCAGTACAGTTACAAATACACTATTAATAGATAGCTACTGTAGTTTTGTAGAGTTAACTAGATACCAATTTCGATTGTATTGTTGTTTCTGTGAGTAGTAGAAAACTTCAGAGAACAAATGGGAATTGGAAAACAAGTAAGTGGCAGCAATTTGGGATTTCCTGTTTATTGCAAACTTCTTTTTTCCCCCTGCGACCTCTGGGAGGCATTGAGCAGGACCAAGAAGCATATAGAAGATCCTCTTGTTTCAGGGGAAAAAAAAATCAGACAGTGGACTTTCAGTTCTTTCTGTCTCCAGACAATTGACATAAGAATGATTTTGCACATTGAGCAGACTCTGCTGTCACTCCCCATAGCACCAATTTTATAAATTTCTTTCATTTCAACCTAAGCAGTGTCTTTCTGAGAAAAGCAGCTTTTAAATCATTATTTACTATGCCGTATGGTTCTGTTCACCCTATCCACTGTGTAACAGTCTCAACCAAGAAATTTTGTGATTCATGACACATACGAATTTGGAGATAATGTTATTTACATAACAACATGCAAAAGTAAGCATGATATGTGGCTGTCAGGATTACCTTTCAGTGGTAAGCAAGTGCTGACATGAAATCTTTGGAAAGTTAGTTTTCCTGTAGCACCTGATACTGTTTTGTGGGTGTTCTAGTAGAAATTCAGTGGAATTATTTCTACATGTTTATGACAAAAAAGAGTCTTTCACATGAGTTGTAATCTTGTCCTCATGTACTACGACATAGGTTAACTGTACAAGAAAAGAGATGTACAGAGACACAAGATCTGTGACGACAGCATTTTGTATGTTCTCCTCCAGCTGGTGCTGGTGCTTCCAGTGGAATTGTAGCAAATGTTCTGGATACTTAACAATGATTTCAACTTGTATTGCATTTATTTTTAACTTGCATTAAATGCAAATGAAATGTAAATGACAGCAATCTTAGCCTGTACCATTATGTCTGAAAAGTTGAAGGTTGTGTCTTTCTACCTGGTGAAAAAAGTACTGGGGACATGAGCTAATACTTCAGTGATACTGAATTGTGAAAGATTTGACTCATTTGAATAGCTAGAAATAATGAAAAAACCCACACTTGACTCACTCTTACAAGTTCCTTAAAAGTAAATGCAATTGTTTCTATGACAAGAGGAAATGCTGATAAAATTTTTGAAGAGGAGTATGTCACTTGTTTTATAAAATATTTTTCATGCTAGATTAATGTTCACACTTCATAGTACTGTCCTTGATAGCTAAAATACAAATATGTTAAAATGATTTCCTGCTGTTAAATGGATAAAAGTTAGTTGTTATGGCATAATGACAAGATTGCTTCAAGCAACAGATACTTCAGTGAAATGAGAAAATTTTGGAGTAAGGAAGTCTGCAGTCAAGATTAAATGACACAATTTTCCTTCTTTCTCACCAAAGAGAACATAAATGTGTTAGTTTTGAAGGATTTCACTTCTATTTAATTTCTCTAATCATAACCATGGTTCAGTCTTGATGCAGGTTTTGTGAAGGGAAGCAGTATGTTCTTCTAACCTAAATGCAACTATAAAGCTATAGTTTATTTTCTCAGACTTTTTTCCTTGAAATATTACATTTTAAGGTATGGTGAAGGCTGAGATATGTTTTGACCCATCTTACCACCTTTTTACGTGAACTTTGTAACATTTATCTGCCAACTTAAATTTCAAAATGCAAAGTGGATTTTTTCTGTCCTTTAACTTCCTGGCTTGTTTATTTGCAGTATACGATCACAGCAGCAGAGAGTAGTTTTTACTGTATCTTCCTAAAGGGTGTAGTTCAATGATGTCCTAAACTTGGTATTACTGTAAAATATTTGTTGGTGTCAATAATGAAAAGGAGAAAAAAAAAGACCAAAATTATGTATTTAGTGGTCTTAGAGAGGTTTTTGGGTATTTTGGGTGAATTTTCCTTTAAGGAGGAGAAAAATAAAAATATTACTTTTGTAGTTATAATTCATCTTCTTTACACATGCTTTTGAGGTAAATGAACAGGCCTTTCTGCTTTTTAAAGCTCTTTTTGCTGTATTTGGGAGTATGCTCAATAGCATTGTCCTCTCACTGCTTTTTGCCACGTCAGGGTTAAGGTTGCCTGATTTATTTTAGCTACATATTTTAAAAGCAGCAGCGAAAGTATACCTCTAGGGGTTTTGTTTTCAGGACAATTCTAGACAATCTGATAACCTGTTCTCACTCTAGCTCCTAAAATTACATTTCTAATTTGACCAAGGTCAAGAAACTCTCAGCTTTGAAAGCTCTGGTGGCTTCTATAATTGAAGCCAATCCAGGCTGAAAACCCTGAATCACAAACGCTTTAATTCAAGCATTACAATAGCATCATATGATTTTAATTAGTTATAAATTACTGGATTTGTTCTATTTCTCCCCTGATTTCTTAACTTCGGGAAGTAATTTTACTCAAGTTTTCAGGGTTGCTTTTTGTCCAGAGCTACATTGATAGGGACACTTACTGAGTCCATTTCTAAAGTAGAAATGAAGACCCACATTAAATCACTAGTTTTCAGATGCGGGTACTTTCAGCACAATGCTGCCTACCATGTAGATCTGCTAAATTAAATTTGGAACTAGAAAACTTCTCCTGTTCCTTTTTTGTCAAACAAAACATGGCATTTGAGACTATTTAAGACTTATCTTAAATGTGATTGAAGAATCTGGGTTTAGCTATATTTTGGAACTCTGGGCAAAAGTATACAGAGAGCAGTATAAATGGAGCTGTTCAGAGAATTATCTGCTCTCTACAGAACAAAGACATGCAGGGAATTGTCCAAGAAGAAACTGCTGATTAATGTTTTGGCTGATAATCACTTTATGTATGCTTGAATTATGCTACTTTCTGTTCAAAATCATCTGCAGGGATTGTATATTTGTAAACAAAGACACGTCAAGATAATTTATTAATTCTTTGTTTGCCATCCACATTTCTACCAGAAGTATCAAATTCTAAGCTCCCAACCACATTAACCTGTGAGCACTGAGAAAACATTTCAGTTGGCTTAGAAGTATGAATAGGTTTTTATCTTCATATGAAACATGAATGTTTTTAAATCTAATTCATGCTAGAAAATATAGTACCCACATACTTTCAGGATTGAGTATGATGTGTTAAATTCAGAGTGCAGATGTGCAGGTAGTCCTGTAAATCAGGCACGCACCTTGTTGTAGCCTGCATGGACAAAAACTTCAAAAGGGAGAGGACAAGAAGCTGGTGTGAAATGTTATTCAGGTTATCTCTGCCAGCTCTTTGCAGCAGCATACTGTCCTTAATGCTCCCAAGTGAATGGCCAGGCTTTAGAATTGCAGAATGAATATGTACTCTGGCTAAGCAATTAGCCACAGGAAAGTAAAACTGTATGTTATGTGAACAGATAGATGAAAGGCTGGTTAATTGAACTTCTCCTAAGTGCCAGACCTTGAGCAGCACTGACAGGCATCCTGTCAATACATGTTTAACACTATCAGAGAAAAAGTAGAGAATATCCTTTCTAACAATTACCTATTAAGTTGCAACAGGAGCGCCACATCTACCAAATGTGTCTAGGTCTATGAATTAAAGCATCATGGCTGAGTCATTTTCTCAGATGTATGTCTAGAGTCAAAAAGATTAGGTGCTTTACATATGGACTGGAAAAAATGGTTACAGCAAGAAAATTCCATATAAAGCTTTTGTCCTTTTCCATTGCTTTCAGTGGAATGGAATGTTTTCCATTCAGAACAGGCTTATTACTTCACTTTTATTTCCTAATCCTCAATGTTATCAGAAACATTTTAAATATATCTATTTAAACATTCTTGTATGTTTAACTGATTTTTGTAATAAAGCCTGACCTAATCTAAATCCATAAATATCCAATTACCCATGTTGTTATGAAAAAAAAATCTTTCTAATGGATCATGATTAAACCTAATAAACACTATGAATATAGAGTGTGTGTGTTAGTATATACGTGTTTATATGCACATGTGAGCGTAATATGGGTAACACTGATAATCAGGGAACGTGTATGTACGTATGATAACAAGGGTCTATACTGTTGCATGAACTTAGTCTTGATAGCCTCCCTATTCCATGTAAGCTTAAGCTATTCCTCACATCAGTATAGAGTGCAAGATGCTGCATTCGAGAGGAAGGACATTCCTGAAAATGACAAGCTGCAGACAGGGAAGCTCCTTCCAGAGGCTCCATTTCAAGACCATTTCTGTTACAGTTGGCAGAGATTGAAAAGGTGTTTGTAACTCCATTTTCTCAGAGATGGTAAAACAGACCTCTCCCAGGCTCTCTTGGGATGAAAGGTGTCAAGATGAGATGGTGGTGGATGGGAATTATCTGATCTTCTTTGTGTATCCACAACCTAAAATGTTAGAACTTGGTAATGAAGAGCCTGTGGCTTATTGAACTAAGAGTCTATCTGTAATGAAGTAATACAGGAGAATTGAGGT
>NW_009943062.1:27393-51480 GCF_000696875.1 Nestor notabilis | reverse complement strand
TTTGAGCAGCAGGAATTCTGTTTCTTCCCTTCCTTGGCGCCTGAAAAATGAAAGCTAAATTCATTACCAATTGCTGGTCCCAATAGGTATGAGATTCAAAGCCAGTTGTGGCAGTTACTATATAAAGATAATTAGAAACTTGTGATTACCTGTACATGAAATTAGGTCAATTTTGTGTTACTCTTCTGGTACAAGTAGAAAGAGGATTGCTTTGAAAGATATTTTATTTTATGTTAGGATTACATTGTAATTTTATGTTCTTATTTTGACCTTTTGGTTTGTACTTCCTATTTTTTGGTTAATTTTCCTCTGTATGTATTTTAGTCCAGAAATTCATATAACCTATTGAAAACTCTCTGTAAGACTAAGGATTTATTTACTGAAAGCTGCAGAGTTGATATATCATCAGCAAGAAAAAGCACAACATCCACATTCTTCAGATTCTTAGGGCTGTATAGCTTGGTTGCATGGATTGTTAATGGGAAAATGGACCAAATAAAAAAAATTTAGAAGTTTACTCATGATTCAAGATCAATAGATTCCCCAGTCACAAAATAACTTCAGTACTGTGCTTTAGTTGATTGGGATGGAGGGTAATAAGGGAAAGTTTTGTGAGCTTAATTACAGATAATGTCAAACAGCAAATGTTATGTAATAGGCTTGATTTCCTTGGTTTGTTCATTATCACAGAAGTGTTACTTTCTGTTCTGGAGCTGGGAAGGAGATGTAAAGGGGACTGAAGAAATTTCCCACATACAAATTTTTCTTTTCCTTATATTTGATATGGAAGAAGCTCTTCCCTGTGAGGGTGCTCAGGCGCTGGCACAGGGTACCCAGAGAAGCTGCGTTTGCCCCATGCCTGGCAGTGTTCAAGGCCAGGCTGGACCAGGCTTAGAGCAACCTGGTCTAGTGGAAGGTGTCCCTTGCCCATGGCAGGGGGTTGGAACTGGATGAGCTTTACGGTCCCTTCCAGCCCAAACCAGTCTGGGATTCCATGATGATGTGTAGCAGGTACAGTTCGACATCAGAAATTTTTACGTAATTATTATGTGTAGTTTCAATATATACTCCAATATTCCTATTTGTACGTAGTTTGACAATTGGTTTCAGCTGAGGGTGCCTCCAATTTTATTCTACATCAAATTAATATTCAGATAAATGTTCAGAGACCATATTGGTAAGATTTTGTATCAACTATAATTTTATGTCAGTATTGTTCACAAATCTGTGTTAAACTGAATGATAATTTTCAGTGTTTATTTTGGAAAAGGGTTACCTGAATAAAATGTATTCTAAAATTACTCTGTAGCTTTTTGCTGCTCTGAGGAATACAGACTATGTTATCCTTTTAAGGGTGCAGGCACACACACACAACTGTTCTTGCATGTGAAGACTTGCTTAAGGACATGTTCCTGTTTATTTCTTCGTTTCTTTCTTATAGAGACACTTACAGAAATCATAGAATTGTTTAGGTTGAAAAGATCTTTAAGGTCATTGAGTCCAACCCTTAACTGCCAAGTCCTCCACTAAACCATGTGCCTCAGTGCCATATCTACGTGTGTTTTAAATACTTCCAGGGATGGTGACTCCACCACTTCCCAGGGCAGCCTGTTCCAGTGCTTGACAACCCTTTCGCTGAAGACATTTTTCCAGATACCCAATCTAAGCCTCCCCTGGTACAACTTGAGGCGATTTTCTCTTGTCCTATCACTTGTTACTTAGGAGAAAAAGCTGATACCCACCTTGCTACAACCTCCTTTCAGGTAGCTCTGGAGAGTAAAAAGTTGTGTCCTGAGCCTCCTTTTCTCCAGGCCAAATAAACCAAATTCCTGCGGCTACTCCTCTTAAGACTCATTCTCTAGACTCTTCACCAGCTCCGTTGCTCTTCTCTGGCTGTGCTCCAGCACCTCAAAGTCTCTCTTAGAGTGAGGGGCCCAGAACTGAACACAGGATTTGAGGTGCAGCCCCTGCCCAGTACAGGGGGATGATTATTTCTCTAGTCCTGCTGTCCACACTATTTCTGATATAAGCCAGGATGCAGTTGGCCTGGTTGTCTGCCTGGGCACAAGGTGGCTCAAATAATTATCATTAGTTGTTAACTACCTGTATAATAGAATGTGGTGTGGGTCTGAAGCTTGTAGGTTAGAGACATTCATGAAGCGTATCTTTTTGGCTTTCAATTTAAATATGAGACAAATCTTGAAGTATTCTTCTTCATTCTGCATATTTCTTTTGTAGCTGTTGGCTTGTTCAGCAAAGTAAACAAATGTTCTTTTGGGGTGAGGGACTAACAGTAAGAGATCATGTGACAGCACAGCAGACACCTTGAGCGAACAGATCAAGAGAAGTGTCAGCCAACCACCTGCACTTAGTCAAGTTGTTAATTAAATCATGAACATTGAGTTGAGCTGTAGATTTTGCTTGTGTTTGGGAGAATGGTCCTATCTCATAAATACTATCTTGATTTAATGAGGCTTCAATAAGATTTAAAGGTTTCATCTTGATTTTTTTATTATTGCTAGTTGTGTTTTTGAATTAAAAAAAGATCATAGGGATTTTACTGAGACTGAGGAGAGGCTGTTACTTTTACTACATAAAGCAGTAACAGTATATATGAGCTTGTAGGTATGCACTCTTATGAAGACATGCAGTGACTGTCCATATAGCAGACTGCTGGTAAGCAAATGACTGACTTGTGTTGTGGTTTGCTACTTTTTTCCCTAAGGGAGAAAGCATTTCTTAAATGGATGCTTTCCTCCAATATGAAACTGTTAGATTAGTATGCAGACACTGTTTCATAAACAATGAAAATTCAAAAGGTTTCCCTCTATGGCCAGCTAATGGAAAAGATTGAAAAACAGCAAATATCTCTTCCACCCCTGTTTATTCTTCTGTGACAAAGTTGGGCCCAGAGCTTCCAGCAGAAAGCAGCCCATGTTCTGAGAAAAGTACAGTGCGATTGCTGTGCCTTATCTCTGTGAGATGATAGTGGAAGGGATAGTTGTTGTAGGGTTTTTTTAATTACTTCTTTGTGTTCATTAAAGGGACTGACAAATATTTGCTTCAAAGGATCTGTGCCAAGCTAACAAATATCTTTATTTTCTATTTATGCTATGGTTTGTTTAGCTGGATGAGCCCTAGACTGTGAAGCTCACAAAAGTAATTAATTTACATTTCCTAGTATGACCCCACTGTACAGGGCTGTGCAGTGCTGTCAAGTGAATTGTGTACCATTGTTATTAGGACAATCCCATGCCTGACATTGCATAATAATAAAATCAAAAGTTTTCATTGTGGGAGACAGCAGTCTATTGGGCAGCAGTTGTGGCTTAACCCCAGCTGGAAACTAAGTACCACGCAGCTGTTTGCTCACTCCCTGGGGCTGGGGAGGAGAACCGGGAACAGGTAAAACCTGGGGGCTGAGGTAAGAACAGTTTAGTAATTGGGGGAGTAGGCAATGTAAAATATAATAACAGCAACAATTATAATATTAGGAAAAGAGAGAGAGGCATAAAAGCCAAGCAACACAAGTCATGCACAATACAATTGCTCACCACCCACTGACTGATGCCCAGCCCATCCCTGAGCAGTGACCAGTGGCTCCAGGCCAGCTCCCCAAGTTTCTATATTGAACATGATGGTCTGTAGTATAGAATATTCCTTGAGCCAGCTGGCGTCAACTGCCCTGGCTGTGTCCCCTCCTTGTGCCCCCCCCAGCCTCCTTGCTGGCAGGGCACTATGAGAAACTGAAAAGTCCTTGGCTTAGGGTAAGCAGAGCTCAACAACAACTAAAACATCAGTGTATTATCAACATTCTCAGACTAAGTAAAAAACACAGTTACGAGGAAGAAAATGAACTCTATCCCAGCTGAAACCAGGACAACAGCTTTGAAAGTGTAACTCGCTACAAGAAAAAAATGTAAGGACCTGATGATATAATGCAAAGTATTGTTGGCCTGATTGACTAATGTATGAAATGGTATAAAGCTGGCATAAGATGAAACATATGCTGTATGGACTGAATTAAATCAGTGGCAGAGGGGTTCAGAACAAACCTATGAGACCAGATACAGAATATTTCCAGCACTAGAATTTGCCTGGAAACATTCTCCTCATCTAAACATATACAAGTACATCAGGCAGGATTTGCCCTTAGTGGATCCATATTGGCTGTCACCAACCACCTCGTTGATTTTCATGTGCCTCAGCATGCTTTCCAGGAGAATCTGCTCCATGATCCTGCCAGGCACAGAGGGGAGACTGACTGGTCTGTAGTTCCCTGGGTCTTTCCTTTTCCCCTTCTTTAAAATGGGGGTTATATTTCCCTTTTTCCAGTCATTGGGAACTTCACCTGAGTGCCATGATTTTTCAAATGTGATGGACAGTGACTTAGCAACTTCATTCGCCACCTCCTTTGGGACCTACGGATGGATTTCACCAGGTCCCATGGACCTGTGCACATTCAGGTTCTTAAGATGATCTCAAACCTGATCCTCTCCTCCCTGTCTTACAAGACTTGGGCGGCATGGTCAGAGCATTTGCCAGTGAAGACTGAGGCAAAGAAGTCATTGAGAACCACAGCCTTCTCCAAATCCAGGGTAGCCAGTTCTCCCATTTCATCCTGGAGAGGACCCACATTATCCCTAGACTTTCTCTTGTTGGCAACATACCTGTGGAAGCCCTTCCTGTTACCCTTGACATCCCTGGCCAGACTCAATTCAATTTGGGCCTTAGATTTCCTGACCTGATACCTGGCTTCCTGGACAACGTCCCTGTATTCTTCCCAGGCTGCCTGTCCTCGCTTCCACCTTCTGTAAGTTTTTTTCCATCTGAGTTTTCTCACCAGCTGTTATCCATCCATGCAGCCCTTCTGGCCTTCCTGCCCCACTGATATTAGAAGGCAGGTCACTGAGTGAGCTAGATGTAATAGGAGAATGTGGAGATGCCATTTGCTAACAATGAATTTCTCTATACTCGTCCTTTTTATGTTTGGAAGCATTTGCAGTTCATAAAAGTGAATTGCACCAGTAAACATATATTTTGGCCTGTTAATGTGTATCTTTTAAACTATGTTAGAAATTCTGCTCATTATATTATCTACTGTATTTGATGTCTGTGTTATTGCATATTAAGTTATGAGCTTAACATCTCACTCTCAGCAAGGTCTGAGAGATTGTTTAAAATATACCCTATTTTTTATGCTGTACCTCAATTTAATCTTGAGATAGAGGTTGCTTTATTTAAAATGGAGTAGAAAAAAAACCTATCTTAAGCTCAGCAAACACCATTATCCCTGAGGTGACAAGTTGTTAGCAATGTAATAAATAGAGTGGAATTACAATAGTCTTAACTTAGTGTCATTAGAATTTCAGGCAGGCAAGAATCTGAAAGACTCTTTTTTCTAATCTACTGTCAATTTTAGCAGCAGATTGACAAACAGAGGTCCCATAAATTTAGAATGAATAAACATCAGAACTCATTGTTTTTTCTTATTCTAAGGCATAACAGTTTAGATGGAACTAGCCATTTAAAAACTAGGACACATTCTAAGCAGTTGCAATAATTGTAAATACAGATTCAATCCATGACAATAGAGGACAGACATATCCATGGTCCTCCAAGTTTCTGCTCAGTGGCATTTTATGTACATCCCACATATAACAGCTTTGGTCAGTTCTTACACTTTTATATGTATCCTCCTTTGTGAGGCCTGCAGGTAGTCTGTGGGTCTACCACTGTGACTCTGGGCCATGGACCATGATCATAACTGTGGTTCAGTAGGTTGCACAGATCTAATCTGAAATAAAATGCATGTTGACACATTATGTGTCTCTAGGAAAAGCCATTAATCTCTTTGGGTTTATTATGAAGTCAACACAGCCTGGCAGCAGAGTAAAAGATGAGCTTTCTAGTAACTAAAAAGCAGGTTCATTCCTTTAAAGACTACCTTGTCATTAAATTCAAAATACTCCTATGTAATCATAAGTGTGTATTTTGTGGCAACTCCCTTCTCTCTTGTTGTGGAGGGCAGGAGGAATCTGAGATGGGATGTTCCCAGATCACTATTCAAGAATCTCATAGCTTCCTTAGCTGCACAACACTGTTATCACTAATTATAAAGCTCCTACTGACTTCCTTGAGAGCAGTTCTTCCCTGTAGCAATTGCCATGGATATTAAATAGCTGGTCTACAATATACTCTGATTCTGAATGTCAAGCTATTCAAACACTATATAATCACCATTTTGGGGATAACAAACTTTCTTTCATAACTGGTGGTTGTGACATAATAATTTTGAAAGTAATAATACCCACTGGGTTAGTGTGTAAATCATCACTTTGCAGATGCAGTTTTTACATTAAGAGAATCATTCAAAGCAAGAATAACAGATGAATTAGCAGATATGTAAGCCTCAGTTAAATGCTTCATGGTTCTGTTTTAATTTTATTGCTTGTAGCTCCAGAGAACATTCAGCTTTATATTGTTGGGGTGGTTTTTTTTAATCTTACTAATAAAGGAGTTTGGGTTTGTAACATATTCTCAGGAGTCTATGCTCCAAACTTTGCCCTCCAGTTGGTATTATGGTATTGGTAATTGCTGCCTCATGTTAACATTTATTTAAAGCTGCTGATTTAACATTTAAAAATTCTGAGGTTAATGGATCTGTATTCACAGATCCATTAACCTCAATAAAAACAAATGGGACCTTTAGTGAACTAAAATAAGTGCAGATCAAGGATACACTTTCACTAATACTAACTGATAGCATTTAGATTGTACTGTTAAAATGTCAGGTCATAAAAAAGGCTAGTAATGTAGTAATATTCAAGGTGAATTTCAGTGTTTTAGTCACTTCTGTGACCCAAGATAGGATAGTTTAAGATCAAGCAAGCTCAGTGTTCTAATTGCAAGAAATTCTGGGTGTATTGCTATGTAAATGCTATGCTATTGGTGCTGAGCTGTATTTATTTAAGATTGAAATTGGTTTGAATGCACATTCATCTAACGAATAAATTATGATAGTGAAGTTAAATGACAAAATTTCATCTCATTTTATATGGAAATTTACTTCTAACTTGCAGCACAGGAGAAAACTATAATACTTAAGAAATGAATAAATAAAATAAGGCAATGTATTTCCTTAGAATTGCTTTCCTTTAGTCCTTGTATTAAATCTAACACCATTGTAAAAAAAAATGGAGATCTAGAAACACCATTTAGAAAGAAACATCACTTCCCCAGTTCATCTCTTGCATTATAATACAGCAAATATGCTTTTACAATAGGCTTATACAGAAACAGGAGGCGTAAATTCTCATTTGAATTCACTGACAGACATCTTTGCTTTTGTGGGAATGAGTTAATTCCACAACGAATATATGATTCCACCTCTGTCCCTCTTTCAATCTTGTTTATCATAATTATGTTGTCTTTCAGGGTCTTAAATATGTATTCATAATCACTAATAGTTGAAAAAGATGTAAATCACTCAGTTCTAGTGCTACACGTGGACTTGAAGGGTGAGATTATATCAACAATGCCTATTTATGCTCTAAGAAGTATTGTATCTGTGTATAGTGAAAGACTACTTATATTTATTAATAAAGCACATTAAATACTAACCATACATGTTATTTTCAGCATGCAAAAGGACAGATGGGAAATTACTCAGCAGATAACTTTGAAGAGCGTTATATAGGCAGCTTGGAGCTATATTATACTGATCTTTAGAGTAGCTGGGTCAATAGAAACTTAATTTAGTAACATGGGAATGCAAAGTTTTAGTGCAAAAGCACCTAAACATTTAGAACGCAGGGTCCCGTGGAAAATCCATGTCAACAACATTCTTCAAAACAGTTTTACTGGCTTTATTTGCTGTATCAAATAAGGCTACAATATACTCTTGCATAGTAGATCTGAAATAATAATAGTTTCAAAAATTTCTTCTCTTTTCAGAAAATAAATTTAAAAAAAAAACCCAAAAAGGAAAAGCATTTAAGAGATCAGACTGAGTGCTGTTACAAAAATGTGCTGCTTTTACTTCTGGTTTCTGCTATTATTACTAAAGACTTCACAGCATTACACAGGCAGAACTATAATCTAAATTTGGCTTCTGTTTGAGTTTGTTACAATTCAAAGTAATCCACTTTCTTTTTGTTTGAGTTTTTCATTATGAATATTGATTAGCCCATAGACATCACAACGAACAGGAATGTACTGAAATCTCGTAAGAAACACAGCTAAAAAAATAAATCTCTGTGATAAGTCCACAGATATCACAGAGTAATAGCTTTCCAAGGTGTAAGCATACAACAAACTAAACCATATTTATCAAATGAAAGAGAGGTGCAGCTGAATGTTGGTATTTCTTGTGAATACTTTAGATCTACTGTCATAATATGTGTTTTGATAAATAAAGCCCAAGAGTGTTTAAAAACAGAGAAAAGACATGTTTTAAGTACTTCTCTATTCAGCAAAATAGACAATGTCAGGTTTTTGCTGCTCTGATTTTTTTTCAACTCTACTAAACATCAAGTAGATTGGGTTCTCATGTTGGAAAACAGAATGCTTCACTGTGTGAATAGAAATGCATTACTCTGTGAATTGGAATTAATTAGGCACACTCTATTACCCTCTTGTCCTGTCATAGTTCTGCTTTTCTAAGAATGGTTCTTGTGAGAATTTACTGTTAAATTTAGGACAACTCTTTAAAAAAAAATTACTGGAGTCTTTCATCTGTTAAATTTCACTATAAATAATATTAATTCTTTTTAACAGTGGAAACATGTTTGTTTTATCTGACAGCTACACTTATTCACCAATTTACCAATTCACAGCTACACTTACTCACCAGTTTTGATGTGATGTGAATGAACCTTAGAAATATTTTCTTTAAGTAGTATTAGGTGGCATTAAAATCTTAAACTGCAGTCTTAACTCTTTTTGAAATGTAGGGTCTTTTAATGCAAAAGGTTATTACTGGTGTATTCCACTGTTTCTTTTGAGTTGGGTAACTAGTTTTCAAGGTCTTTTAAAAATTGCATTCTAAATTCTTAATTCCGGAGCCATCAGCAGAGTATCCAAATCTATTGTTGGAGCTGTATTCTCTAAAAGAGTATTTGAGACATCAGCTATATCTTTTGCAGTACCTTGGAATCAAGCCTCATGGATATCTATTTTGCACTTTAAAATGAGTCTTCTTACATACACCTCTGTATTTAATAAAGTGGTCATGACAAGAACGTTTTTAAGAAATAGTTAATAGAATGCCCATGCCATGGAATTTTAACCAGAAAGGAAAACTGTTCAAACAGTTCCAGAAATACTTTCTGGAAGGTGGCCTGTGGTCTTTTTCCTCTGCTCTGTATCTAGGCTGTAGCCATGTTTATTCTTAATTTTCCAAGAGTCTTCCCTGTAACCCAAACCTGCTAATAAAGCACAGCAGCGGGGTAATATACTTACCATTCTACTTTGGTACTTTCTTGTTTATGGACTGTACTGATGAGCAGATCTGTTATTGATTGCTGTATATTGGCCCCAGTTCAGCTAAGTGCTCCAGCACATTTCTGTCTTTTAGTGGAAAAGAGTATTAAGTACTGTTTGTGTGAGTACTGACACATTCAGATTGAGGAATAGTCCAGAATCCAATACTGAACTGTGGTTTTTTATGAATTAAATAGTGAAAGTAGAAGACAAATACACTGCACTACTTCACAAGATGAGCATCAGTCTTCTGTCTTACAAAATGCATGAGTCTTATTAATTGGGGATCTCTCTACATTACCCTGTTTTACATGCACACACTCTGTTATAAAAAAGAATGAAGGAATTTACTTGTGGTGCTGAATTTACATAGTGTTCTTTATAAACTCTCAGTTGGTTTCTCTTGGTTAAAGGTAAAATTTGTAGCAGACTGGAGCAAACCATCCAAAAGAATATTTTTGTTAGATTTAACACAGGCTTTGTAATAACAATCTCAGTTGTCACTACAGTATTTATTTAATATTGACCATTATTTTACAGTTCACCCATTCCTATATTTATTTTCATCATTTTTGTTGTTATTTCTCACCAATAATTGGCCATTCATCTTAGAATCATAGAGTCATAGAATGGATAGGGTTAGAAAGGACCTTAAGATCATCAAGTTCCAACCTCCTGCCATAGGCAAGCCCTTAAAGATCATCAATCCCCACCCCCCTGCCATAGGCAGGGATGCCTCACACTAGACCATATCACCCAAGATTCTGTCCATCCTGGCTTTGAACACTGCCAGGGATGAAGCATTCACCACTTCTTTGGGGAACCTGTTATAGTACCTCACCACCCTCACTGTAAAGAACTTCCCTATATTTAACCTGAACATCCCCTATTTAAGTTTGAACCTACCACTCCTTGTCCTATCACTACAGTCCCTGATAAAGAGTCCCTCTCCAGCATCCTTGTAGGACCCCTTCTGGAAGCTGCTCTGAGGTCTCCAATCAGCTTCTCATCTACAGGCTGAAAACCCCCCGTGTTCTCAGCCTGTCTTCATACAGGAGGTGCTCCAGCCCCTGATCATGCTCCATGTCCCCTGTTTTCCAGAACATTGCTTAATAACTCTTTGCCAAAGTCACAAAGATTTCCTTCTTGTGCTTGATTAAATACAGACTGTGTAACTAATAATCCTAGTTTAGCAGGCCATTTTGAACCAATACTGGAAAAAAAAGCTAGTGTGTTTATCAGGGACATAACAATAATAATAATAATTTGTCTATTACCTTTTAAAATAATATACAGCATGGACTTGAGATGTAGGGTGGTTTTGAATGATCTCATCTGTGTAGAAGAGCACTTCAGATGTGTAATGCCATAAATTCTGTAGATACTATTTCTGTTACAGCGGTTGGCACAGCTGAAGTTAAATTTAAGTTCCCAGCTCACCTAAAAATTGAGCTTCAGGAATTTAGAATCAGGAAAGTCTTCTATATTTCATGTATTAAAAAAAAGGGGGGGGGAAGGCAAAAACATCCTACAAAAATCTCCCCACCCCCCCCCAAAAAAAAAACCTCCAAACCCTTACTCCATCCAGAAACTGAACTGTGTTCACTTCTGCATGGACAGTATGATATGCATGAAAATTAACTTTTCTTGAAAAAAAAAAAAAAAGACATTCTGACGTTCAGTCACTGAACATCTTTTTAATTAGAAGCTTTGTTGCTTTTTTCTGTACTGTCTTTGAATTTTATGGTATGGTATGTTATCAGCAGTACAGTAGCAGAATGCAGCACAAAGCATAGATTTACAAAGTGTCTAATCCTTTCAGTAACAGATCTGTTTCCCAAAAGTATTTTGAAACATATTTCTCTAAGGATCTTAAGCATTTATCTGACTGAGGCCCTCTGTTAAAGAGACAGAAATCACTGTGTGCTTTACAAGCTTTGAGCATGACTTGTCGAATTCAATTTCCTCTGTGATATGGAATTGTGGAGTAACCTCTAAGGAGTCTATATATTGAGGTGTCCTGGAGCATATTTAAATGTGTGGTTTTTTAGAAGATACTCCTCCCTTGTTTTCATAAAAAAAAAACCAAACCAAGAAAAACAAAACCAAAAACAAACCACCAAACAACCACACAAAATCTTGACTTTAAATGGAATTTCCTGTGTTTCAGTTTGTGCTCATTGTCTCTTCTCTGTTCACTTGTCTATTAATTTAACGTGTGTCTACCAAAATCAGGTTAATTAGGCAATTCAAGTGATATACAGTGTAGTTCTATTTCAAGAATACTGTTGAGTTGGTTAGGTTTTTTTTACTTCAGAGGAGAAGCAGAAAGAAAATGTGGGTGGCAGGTTTTCAGGGAGAGTTTCCTTGTACCTTTGAAAAGTGCGTGGTATGTTAGCGTAGTCACACTTCCTGTCTGTTTTATTGCCATGGTTTTCAAACATAAAGAGCAATAGTGAAACACAAGAGGTTTAGACTGTGGCATATCTGATGGTCTTTAATCAAACGTATCCAAACAGTGACTGGATATTAATAAGAAGTCTTTTTCTTTCCTTTTCTTGAAAAGTATTTAAAGAAATAGAAGGCTTTTTATTTGCTGACATTTCTTATATTGTTTGGAGACACACAAAAAACCCACAAAACAAAAGAAAACCCCAAACCAACCAAATAAGAAAACCCCCAAACCAACCAAACCAGTTGGAAAATAATCAGATATGCAGCATATAAAATGCATCTGCAGTTTGACCAATGACTTGAATCGCCTAGAATGTGTACTGTCCCATTAATCCTTTAACATGATTTAGTGAACTACAGTTTAGTCAGAGAATTGAAGATTCTGTACAAATTGCTACCAGTAAGCTGAAAGCATGCTCAAGTGTGAAAATATTGCAATGAGTTTTGGTAGTTCCTAGCTTCAGTCTCCAATCTTCATTTATTTCATTTTTAAAATAATGATAAGATTGGAGAATATTTATCTAAATATTAAATAAAAATAATATTTTAAGAAGTCTGAAATCTCTCTTCGTTCCCATTAGTCTATGACAAAGCATAATACAGAAGTGACACCATATTTTCTTCCATGAGTCTTGCAATATGTGAAATTTATAAGTGTAATTCCCTAAAATGTAAATAGTATATTTTTAGTATAGGCTGGTAAAGAGTTAATCTTTGTGAAACAGAGGGGATAGTAGAGATAAGATTATCTGCCCAAAACAGTGCTTTAAAATCCCCAGGATTTTGTGATTTTTTTTTTTTATTTTATTTTATTTTTTATCCAAATGGAGGGTCTCTTTGCTTGTCTTTGATAATCTGCTCATGGTGGGAACTCTGAAATACGGATGTGCAAGTTATCTGAAAATACCTGTTTACATTTCTCAATTTTATTCAATTCAGATTGTGCATAGTCAAACACATTGAAAACAATCCTTGCTTCAGGTAGATTATTGTAGAGAGATTAAGTTATGTTTTTCTGGAGCTGCACCTGACTTCCAAACTAGCCTACAGTTCCCCTTTTTTCAAATAGCAATGATGCTGTATTGTCTGTGAAGTGCGTGACCATATCTCTGAGGTACAAACACCACAGTAAAATGGTCTCTTTGGTTCTGTTTTCTAAAGTTATAACATCTAGTACATTAGAGAACTGTGGAAGTTCAGCAGAAAGCTTTGAATACTCATCTACACACCTAGCAGCGACATGGTCAACATCGAAACACAGCTATGTTGAGAGACTACGCCAGCACTTCAGAGCATATTTAGGAGTGTTTGGCATGACAGCTATATCTTGTGAATGAATTTCTGGTCTTGTTATTAGGACATTTGCTTCTTGCTATGTTGCCTTGTTAGTTTTTTCTCTCTTTCTGTGTTTGAAGGGCTTTCTAGTCTGAAGAGCCCATCTCTAACCACAAACTCCCCAGGCATTTCTTGGGGTGGGAGCTTGGGTTTCCTATCACTGAGGCTTCCCTTAGGGCCCATGTATCTTATTTAGTCTTTATTTACCTGTTGTTTTGGATTGTAATGACTGTAATTGAAGTACCTAATTCTAAAAGAGGTTATTAAGTAAATAAATTAATCAGATTGCATGTCATGGTAATATAATCAAGATGATATTTCCCTAGTAAAGTATTATCAGTTTATAAATAGTTCATGATGTCTGACTGTTTACATATATATTCATGAATATGTTAACATTCATGAAAAGTATTTTAGCAGAATTCTAAAGTAGTCTGGTTTCCATCTTTCTTTTTTTTTTTTAAGTTTTGTAGCATAACAATAAGACACTACTTTTGTGCTTTTATTTGTCTTCCAGAATATGAATGTACTATAAACAGTTATGGGAAAGTGAAACTACAGTCTTAAAAAAAGCTTATTTTGATATATCTGCTGGCGTTTATATTTCACAACTCGCTGAACATACTGGGCTTCACTATCTTATGTAATAAGAATAACAGAGTATGAGCTTACTTATTACCATTTCTTTTTTCATGATCTCACAAACAAGAACAGCAGCCTTCCTTCTCACCATCCACAAGCTGTGGTAACTAAATAAGACTAAGCTTGGAATTCAACCCCTTGTATTTAAAATTTTTCAGCAAAAATTTCTGTATTAGCCTTCTCTCTGCCATGCAACATAAGCAGAACAGAAGGTTGAGGAGTCTGAAAACTACATCCTGATCATTAAAAACCAAACAAGAAAATCTGAGATTCAGCAGTGTCTCTTCACCCCCATAATAAGAGCATTCATAATTAAATAAAATTGAATACTGGCATGTTGAGAATAATTAAGCAATAAAAGCAATTGGTTATGGTAGACATTATGTGAGAAACCTTTTCAAATATAACTGAGTGTGTACTGCCATAGCGTAATGGTGATATTCCTGGTGTGTCGGTTAAAATGACACAGCTGAACTACTTTCAATCTGACAAGAGAATATGGAGCTTCAGCTTCACCTGGTATAAATCAGTACAGCTTCTTGAAAGTCACCAGATGAATATTACTGTAAACAACGTATCTAAGGATATACACCCATTGACCATTGTTCCCTACTATCTCTTTTCCATAAACAAGGAAAACACAGTGCTGTTTGGAGAAGTGGAAACCACACTTTGGAAATAAGGTGCAGTTATCATTGCCATTTGTTCATTACAATCTGTATGAATGTCATCTTATTCTACACAATGTTAGTAAGTAGACATGCTTGATATTGTTATTAGTAATATCTTTGCAAATCTTACTTAGGTAATTCAACCTCATATTGGTTATTTGACATAAGCTGAACTGCTAATATTGACAGTGTACCAGAACCTTGCTTTCGTGGATAGTTTTAGAGTGGGTGAATCCTACTTCTCTCTTTCAGGCTTTTTACTTCTCTTGCTCTGCAGAGCATCTAAACCTATCACTTGTCTTTGCTAATTTAAAACTTATCTTTTAAAGAATAGTCTTCAGAATTTCCAGTATCAAGCTTATGCATTCCATTACTCAAGTTCTCTGTAGATACTGAACTGTTGTTCATGTTAATGGAAAAAAGACAGCATGGAACTTGGTTTTTAGATCTCTGCTACTGTCAGTGGCCAGAAAGAAGATGCAAATGGAAAGAAGGAATGCATCTAATCTGATATTCAAAGTCATTCAGGGAGCTATTTGTGTGCTTTCATAAGCTACATTCTTACAATAACAGTAGAATCGGTCAATTTGTTGAAATAAGGCAGTGATTAAAACAGACGGATAGTATCCAAACTTGTGTCACTGAATCAACTGGAGACAGGTAGGTTTTCACTGGAAACAGCTGTGTTCCAGAACTGAAGAACATGGCAGAATATGAGGACCTATAGGCTTGCACAACCCTGTATGTTTATTTAGGCTCTACTGGTGAATGAGCTCAAGCAATAACCATGGTTTTACAAAAACCTGCTTTAAAACATATACGTTGTGAAAGATCTGTGTGAAAATGCTGAGCAAAGGCTCTTTCTGTGTTATGTGGAAAATTTTCAGAATTTAAATACAATATTGGAGCTCATATTTCTCTATTTAAGGGCTTTCAGTTATTCCAGCAGTAGAAAAACAAACAAGCAACAAACAAACAAACAATTTAAATAAATAAAGCTGAGACAACACATGAAAATCAACTCTGGGACATGTACATGATGATTAGCAATCTGCACAGCCGAAGTACTGCTCTTTCCATCTGTGTCCAGCCCCATTGCCTCCCTCCAATTCATACACCTTACGTGCTGTATCTTTGACATACTTTTAGTCCTTTAAAAGAAGCTGATGCAGAGTGAACATTCAATCCATTTTGCTATTACCTTTATGAAAGCTACAGTGCACCTTGAGAAGATCATGCCTGACCCAATTTGATCTTTCATTTCTAACACCGTTGCTTTCTGACTTTCTAAAGGATACTCAAGAAAGGCTTATTAGCAGATGTTATCACTGGAATCACCTTTCCTGAAATAAGGAATGACAGGACCATCTGTCCATTTGTTGCTTGATAACCTAAGCTTCTCTGTTGTCCTGGAAATCCTGCTGATAGATCTATCTCCATGTGGTCATATAACATTGATCTGTTTGGAGTGGATTTTTGTGGAGCATAACAGAAAAAAACCCAGAAAACAGAAATGCTATTTTAAACAGTAAATAGCAAAGGCTCCTGTATAGCGCGGGTGGAATTTTCAGTAGAACATAAGTGAAATAGTACCATGAATCCCATTGACTTGGAATGAAGGACAATGAATCAGTGAACCTGTACTTGAAGCTTATGGAAATTATATCTCATATTGGTTTCTATAGCTGAAGGACGTGTGTATCACTGATTAGTGAAGAACTTAAATGCTGTTGCTAAGAGTATAAAAAAACAAGTAGTAAGGCATAGAAATTCTCTGAAAATACAAAACAAATGATGAAATCTCTTTAGGGAAGTAATTGACCTTTTAAAATTAGAAGCTCTAGAGTAGGAAGCTTTAAGAGTACTAATTTGCAGTGAAGCAGGTGTGACAGCTTGACAACTTTTTACAGATATGGTGTGTGAAATTTGAGCAATCTATAATGTTTATTAATGAATATAAAATAGATCTTAATGACCCACAATATCTAGAAAAATTTAAGTGTGGTTTAAAACTACTATAATGGCATTTGTAGTTATCCAAATCTTCAGTGACTCCTATAGTCATTAGTTGTAGTTGTATGCAGTTTCGATCAAAAAACAATGAGAAATGACATCTAGTTGATACTATTTACATGTTTATATCAATTTATTTGGTAAAGTACAAATTGATGTAAGAGTAGCTTGTGAATGGAGATGCTTTGTTGGATGTTATACGCTGAGGATGTTATATATGCTGTTATATATTGTCAATGAGGGAATGAAGTGTGGGCTTTACCATTTATTGAGTCAAAGAACTGTAGATTAATTTGTCAAGAGCCAGAAATAACACCTAGTCTAACAAAACATCAGTTGCTTCTTCAAGGAAGTGGAAAAGGAAATAAGAAAGAACTAAAATGTTGGGAGAAATTTCAGTAATGTGTATTGGAGAAATAAGTATACCAATTTAGCTGGAATCAGAGAAAGGCTATACTGTGGAACAGTTTATTAATATAAGCAGGTAAATTGCAGGTTTTTCTTTCATTTGCTCACGTATGCATTTTTAAACATTTTACTGTATTATGTTATTATGGTAAACAAAATAGAAGCTTATTTAAGTTCAGTTTTACTTTTCTTAATGTCAATTCTGGTGATTTAACGGAGGAAAGAAAAAAGAGACAAAACCCAATCATGTGATAAATTTAGCAAATGATGCAGGGGAACATATTATTATATGTACAGCCTCTCAATACATTTTCCAAGTTACTCAAAAAGTAACCAAATTCTGTTCAAATGAAGCTACACAGACTGAGTTCGTGATGCATGTATATAGTAAGGAGGACAGTGCCTTGGGATTGTTATTTTAAGCAAGAAATCTGTCTGGCAGAACAGGGAGCATGTCTGAACCCTAGTTCTCCATGCAAGATATTTCACCAAAACAACTGCACAATATTGGTTTTGTCCATTACAACTCATTTTGGATTCCTTCTATGGTGACTTAGTGCAAGAGGCTAGCTAGCTTGGAATGCTACTTGTGACAGAGGAAAAAATAAAAAGGCTCTCTTAAGATGTTTTATTCCTCTGTTTGTACCACAGATCCTTACATGATTGTAAGTCACTGCAGCTATATAGACATAGAGTAGTTGGGGGATATGGCCATGTGCATAATTATAACATGTATCCAAAATTAAGAGACCTATGTCTTTAATTAATGATTTTACTGGCTAATTTTTGTAACACTTGACCAAAAGAATGCCTGCTCTGCCTGCTTATGAGTAATTAGTCGGATTAAATCTTGTTTAAAAAAGTTGCCTGAAAATACATAACTATGTGCAAAGAGACTTGTCATGAAATTCCTAGAAAAAACATACCTCAGCTGTTAGTCTAGGATTCTTCTCAGTAGTTAGGGCAGAGAAGGTGAATAGGAGAAAAATTCTTTTGCCCAAAAGGAGTTTCTTTTCTGCCTGGGCTTTAAAATTGCGCTGTAAATTCTGCATTTGTTCTTTTATCTGCTGTAAGCTTTTTAAGTGGTCAGAGTTAAGGAGAGCACTAGCCAAGAAACATGAATAGCAGTAGTCAAGTTAATTTATTGCAGGATATGCAGGGCTAATGAGCATCCTCCTTTTACAGGGTACAAAAGGAAAGCGGCAGTCATCATGAAATAAACAACTGTGAAGCAGCTTGTGTAAATAGGTTACCTGCTATTTCTCTACAAACAGCAAATCTCTAAAAATAGATACATTAAATTGTTTTCATTAACTCCAGATATTATTATGGTAGAACTATCAGGTTCCTGGCTATCAGGTTTTATTTGTGTTTTTATTTCAAGCACTTGAGGATGTTCTCTGCCGCCTTTAAAAATCTCGATTGGAAATGTTGCTCCCCTTTTCCACTCTTTGCTCTAGGATGCACTTTGGGGTTTATTGTTTGTTGTTTTTGTAGGGTTTGGGGTTTTTTTTTTACCAATTAAGAAAACTTTTTTTGGAAGGAAGTCCTTTATAAAAGAGCAAGTTTCCTGCATTTTGACAGTTTAGACATTTAGTTTGTACTTTATGTATGTTGTAGCTGCTGCTTTATAGTTATTAAGGTGATGAATGCAGGGAAAAAAAATTCTAAGTGATTTATTGTGTATAAACTGTCATAGCTTGTTTGGAATCTTTATAGCCTTCCATATGGAATTCATTAATATTAGGGAAATAAGCTTAAAGAAAAGCACTGCCATTCTGTGAGTACTCCTATATCCACTTTGCATTAGCATCAAGAAATTATATTGTATTTAACAAACATCTACTTGTGCAAAAATTTTCTGTCTTACTTATCATGTGCTCTTACTTATCATGATAAGAGTTTTGGGTTGTTGGGTTTTTGTTTTGTTGGCTTTTTCCTCCGCTTAGTTCAGGCTGTGTGCTGTTTCAACTTCCATGTGTATCCTTGAGCTTAATGTACCTATTTAATTCTTGTGGCAATGTCAGCTAATGGTATTAACTAAAAGCATGAGCAAATCTAAAATGGATTTATTTGATGTCCTCCTTTAGAAAGGAGGAATAACATCTCAAAGAAGCAACAGTTTTCATGTACATTTCCTTATCCCTTCTCTCTAAACATCTGACGCTTGACTCCATGGAATTTCCAGCAGTAGAGCAGGTAGGGACATTAAAACTATCTGTAGGAAAGGATAAGCTGTCATTACATTTCTATATCAGAGTTAACACTTGAAATATGTCAGAATATCCTATTTGAATATTTGTAATTAAAATGTTCCTCTGTTCATGTTGAAACAACTTTGTATGAAATTATGGTAATCTGCAGTATTACAAGGAAACAAGTTTGAAACAAAAATGAAGTCTTCCAAGTCACTCAAATAGCTTCTAGTTAAAATGACCTCTGCATATCTACTTTGCTGTTAATATGCTGTTATGTAAGTATCGACATTAAAATGATTTCTCTAAACTAACCTGGAATTTTTAGTAAGATGCAAAGAACATCAGGATAATTCCCTCTATTCAACCTCACATTAAAGATGAACAATTCCTACAGTTAGTAGGATAAAAGTATATTAGCCATATATAGCCAACAGAATCTTGCCAAATGCCACCTGGCCTTTAGCGTAAAACTGGGAATATAGGAATATACTTGCCAAAACATCTATAGAGCAAAATGTCCAAGTCTTATAAAAAGGATAGATTTGGGATTAAATGTGTTTATGTGTGACCTGTGCAACAGCATTTTGCTAACCTCTCCCAGGTGTGACTGTAGCTGGCAGGCCATGGCTGGGTCTCTACATAAATTTATCTTTCAACTTTTGTATTAAAATGGGGAGGTGCTAGTTTGAGGGAGAGAGGTGACATGTTTATGTTATATGCTGCTGCTTATTTGTCTGCAAATGTCAGTAAGCTACAGTCCTTCCTGTGATATTACATTCTTATGATCTGATCCTGACAGAGCAATGTCTATGTATGTCCATGGGTGTTGTGTGTTCCTGCTGGAATCGAGGGTACAGGCAGGCAAACAAATCCCCATGGATTGCTCATTTGCTGCTCGTTGGTTGGGAACTGACTGTGCATGTGTTCCTAGCCCGCTGAAACTGCAAAGCAGCCATTGTCCATGTGTACTGCCTTCAGCATAAATTCCAGCCTTTCAGCCATGTGAACGTGGTTTAATGGACTCCTGGATGTACGTGGTTTAATGGAGTCCTGGATGTATGTCCAAAATACATTGTTCCATTAATTCTATGTGTGCAAAGATAGCTTGTTGTTTTGTGTCCCTGATCTTCACGACTGTTGGTTAGATGTTATAAGCCTTTGTGGCAGAAAAGACATATAATTCATAAAAACAAGAAGGGCATGATGTTTAAGAATAATAAACTCAGGAGTACTATACACTGTGTTCTGACAAAGTAAGCCTGCCATGGTTTATGTTATAGGACAATGGTTCTCTTTTTTGACAGATTGGTAGGTGAATGCCTTTCACTCAAAATCTGCTATATTTTTCTTTCTGTACATTGACTATGCCCATGCTGCGTGGTTCTTTTCTGTCATCATTTTGCACAGGTTTGCTCCTTTTTGCACAGGTTGTTTCCCATATTGCTGTTTGCCATTTTCATTTTTGCTTTTTCTTTTTTATCTAATTTCATTTTGCCTCTTCATGTAATTGGACCAGAAGTCCTTGGATATAAGCCCTTTTTGTGGAACTTGAAGAAAAAGCAATGAGTCTGGGAGTCTTTCCGAGTGAATAGTGAACTGGCCAAAAATGGCTATTTGAAAGAACCAGAAATTTCAGACCAATTTAGTGAAATGGTTTCAACTGGAGAAAAGGAAGTTTTTCCCAGTGGTGTTCTCCAAGATGGAATTTGAGGAAAAATTCCTGTAGCCTGTAGCATCACTACCTTCAGGAAGGAGCTATTTTAATTCTTGTTTCCGCCTTAGCTTCCTGAGCAGAGAGAGGTTGTACATTTTTGTCTTTGTAGTCTCTTTCCAAAATGGAGACATTTCTTTATTTTTTCCCTCAATATCCTTCATATTTGTCTATTCAGTTAGTGAGAAGCCTTTAGCCTAGAGAAAAAATTTATGTGCATGTATGGCACCTAGCAGAACAGTGTATCTGTCTAGAATTGCTAGAGCTTTTAGTTGCCACTTTATTTGTAACATAGCTTTCTTTCCCCTAGTTGTGTAAGTGCTGATATTGTAAAAATAGTGTATGATATTGTTACTTGTAGTATTTTATTTACCAAACTGTTTTGAAGCAAATCTGCCTTTATTCATACAAGAGTTCTATTAGGTGACTCAGGTGTGTACCAGCAGCTTTGTCCATCTGAGCTCTTGGATTCCTTAACAGTCTCAAAAATAAGGCAGTGAGTTTCTTAGTGAATTTAGGAATAGGATTTATGTTTGAGTTGCTTCTGTGGATCACTAAAACCAAACAAAAATCCTATTTTCTGCAATATGTGTAATCACAGACTAAAAACCCAGAGCAGTTTTCTCTTCAGGATTAGAAATGAGTGATGTTCTTAGTACATTATCTCATAAGGAAATTTTTTCAGTATGAAGTCATACCAAACAGTTTTGGCTATGTTATTTTCCCATTGCTTCAAAAGCACAAATTAACTCACAAATCATTTCAAAGCCTGCATATTGTGCTGTTAATTGACTGATTATAAAAAAAAAAATAAAAATGTTAATGCCTTATTTTTCTCAACAAACTGAATGGCTTTATCTGCTTTCCCTTCCTTTGTTATAAATAGCTGGTACAGTAAATTCAGTGCTTGGCTGTGGAACAAGGCCTATCAAGTATAGCATTAACAGCACACAGCAGAGGTGAAGATGACT
Source organism: Nestor notabilis (assembly GCF_000696875.1). NCBI lineage: Eukaryota > Metazoa > Chordata > Aves > Psittaciformes > Psittacidae > Nestor > Nestor notabilis. The sequence goes on along the minus strand of NW_009943062.1, from coordinate 29,594 downwards.
TCGGAATCATTTTCTTACTTTTCGCATTCAATTTTTCAGTTGGTGCTTTAAAAGGCATTTCAGACAGTGGGTATTCTCGAGGGCTTGTTGGGTTCCTCTCTGGTTTAATAGTGATCGTGACACTTGTAGAAGTGCAGTACTGAGAGAATTAGTGAACTCATCAGAAGGAAGGAAGGAATGATCAATTATTCACCACACGCCGTCAACTACAAGAAGCATGACTGCTGCCTGCCTCTCTTCTTTTCTTTCTTCTGTACACACACACTCAGCTTATGCTATTTGTGCAATTACATTATTTTCATTCAAACAATCTCTAGAGGAACCTGTTTATTTGGGTATGCTGGAACACGCATCATTAGGGTATTGCATCAAGTGTCCTTGACATTCACTGCTCTATGCCTCCCGCACCTTCCTCTTTAATTATTTTAATACTTGGGATAAATAAAACAACAGAAAGATATGGCTGATTTACCTAGAAAGAACAGAATGCATAGAGATTAATAATTTGATCACTCATGGATTCTTTTTGGACTATATTTCTACCTTCCTCCCTAAAATTTTGTGTTTGAATCTTATTTTCAAGCAGTGGGGGAGTCTAACAGCCTTCAGGTTTTTACATGTAAGCAAGACTTTTGTTCTGCATCTCTAAATATTCATATGCACACAAAGGAAGATTACTGTTTTTTCTATTCACCCAGAAATGTTATCAAGTATATTTTTTCAAAACTCAGAAGTTGTAACAAGAAACTCATTAACCCTTGGACACTGATTAACATGCTGGAGGGATATTAGAGTTAAAATAACACATGTGCTCTTTTAATTTAAATATTCAAGGTCACAGCATCTTTGTAATAATTTTACTTTTTAAGTTTAATTGACATTTGCATGATTATATTTAAAATATGCTATATGAAAAGATTGATCTCAAATCAATAAATTGTTGATTATTGCAAAAGGCTTATAGATTCTGCCAAAGCGATATCTTTCATAGGTAGCTCATAAATGAGAGACAAGAACCACTGCTGGAACTTAGAGCTGAAAGAAGCTGAAACTAGTCAGAGGGTGGAATTTATACTGCTTTTCTTGGTCACATACAAGAATTATTTTTAAGTCTTTATCATATAATAAGTTCTTTATAGGGCCATGAGTTGATACGGTAGAAAATTTCATCTGCTGCTGAAAACATCATTGAGCAGCAGTCCTGTTGAAAGAGAAGTGCAGGAGATGCCATCATGATGAGCTTAAAAGAAGAATTTGAAAAGCAAAACTCCAAAATTCTAGCTTGCTGCAACAATGCATGTATCTTTAAAAACTTGTTACTAACATTCATAGTGTAAACTTGTATTTGCCTTTGTGTCATTACCTTCCATGTAGTTTGCAGGTATTTAACGAATCTTTTGTGTGTAAATCTACCCCGTATGTGACAACTGTACATATAGGACTCACACAGCGTGCTCCCCACACAGCCATTCACTGTATATGTTCTCAACTGTTATATGTTCTTGCCTCTCCAAGAAGCTTTTAAGTTTTTTACACCTTCACTTTGAACTCTTATTGTCCAATTTGCTTTTACATAGTTGTATACTGATTTACATATGCATGCTCATGACAAATGTGCAGACATGTGCAGCCTGGGAGTAGCTATACAAAATACCACCTATGCTACCTGTTATCCTGGTACATGTGTGTCTGTGCAGGTAGGAGAGAAAAAAGGATGACCATGTTCCACGTTAGGCTTGTTCCAAGCCTAACAACACAAAACTACTAAATTCAACAAACCTCAAACTGTCCTAGTAGCTAAGAGAGAAGGCTTAAGTGCAATATCTTAGGTAGAGATTATATTTTGTACGTACATTGAATGTGGTCATCAGATGCAACAAAGACACATGCATGACCTTCCCTAAAACAGAAGACTAAAGACCTGTTAGATCTGAAGATTCAATGCAGAAAGAAGAGCCTGATGGAGCTGTTGCAGAGCCTGGCATTTACTCTGCATAAATATAAAAAATAGCAACTGCTGATCTTTTTGAAATTGTGGTAAATTGGACATGCTTGACTTTATCACAGGGAGGAAATGCTTCTTTTTGTAAGTTTCTTCCTTCCCTTTCCCTTTCCCTTTCCTTTTCCATTTCCCTTTCCCTTTTCTTTTCCCTTTCCCTTTCCCTTTCCCTTTCCCTTTCCCTTTCCCTTTCCCTTTCCTT
>NW_009943062.1:21172-27367 GCF_000696875.1 Nestor notabilis | reverse complement strand
CTTTCCCTTTCCCTTTCTTTTTCTCTTTCCTTTTTTCTGTGTAATGTGTTTTGGTTGTTGGGTTTTTTGTTTGGTTTTTTTTTTCTTCCCTCTCTGCCAACTGGAAAGAATGTCTAAATTTTAGTTGCCTTTTTTTTTTAAACCAATGTTCTTTTGCAGACAGGTTTTTACATCCTTTTATTATTTAAATATTATACCTGAAATCTGAATACCAAAACCAATTTTTTTAGTTATCTATTTGTATTAAATTCTAAAACTAAAATGAATTATTTGCAGTACTAAGAACTGCATGTTGCTTGTGCATGTACTTCAGCCACTTTCCTTTAAGGTTCTGTTTATGTACGAGAGTTATGAATGTCATACCATAATAGCTGTGGATTAGAGCACTGGTCACATTGGGCCTGTAACTGTCAAACAACTACAAGATTCTAAAACAGTATTAATGGGAGTGATTTTAATTCAATAAATACATCCTATTGTGTCTTTGTAAAGACTTATTTGTAAAACCAGAATTAAAACCTTGAACTGATACTTCTGTGAAATCTCAGTAGCACTGGAATTTAGAGTACAGCTGGTAGAGACTGGTTATAATGAAGTTTGAAAGCAGTGTCTTTTGGAGGTACAGAAAGCAAGTACCTTGACAGGAAATCTGTTGTGAAACTAGAGAATAAGATACCATCCGTCTTGCTCTTGGTCCCATGTTTTTAGTCGACGAGCAGTCTTCTGTTGTTAATGTCAGGGACAGTTCTTGAATTGAGGTAAAAGCATGCCATACATTTGCTGTAAGATTTGTTTAATGGCTAGCTGGGAATGACTAGAGAGGAGTGTATATCTCTGTCATCACATCTCTCATCAACATACTTCTATATGCTGTCTCTGATTCTGTGTAAGATTAATTTCTAGCATTTGCTGACTGCTCTGTGGTTTCCATAACAGAGTGAAATGTAGATATTAACATAAAATGTTCATTGTGTGGTAATGGTTTTAGGACCCCTGACAATTTATTACAGCTTATGGTTATTTCTAATAATATTAGTTTAAAAAGCAGAGATGTCAGTGTTTGTATTTTTTAGTAAATGCCATACTTAGCAAGAGATGACAGCAATAAATTGATTTGTGATCCTTTTTTGTGTGGACCAGTAACTGTTGCTGTAAGATGCCCCAGGTAATACTTACAATACAGAGAAATAAAGAAAAGTATTGATATGCTACTGCATATGAATTGTGGAATTTCCTTGGCAAAGACTACTTAATTGGTCTCAACAGTAAGCTGAAATCTGTAAACTATCATAGCCACCAGTAGGTGATCCTTCTATTCTTCTCCCTCTACAGTGCTGAAACAAGAATTTGTCATGTAATGCTAACAGTGAATGTGTTAAAATTAATCTAATTTGTTTTCTTATGAAAAAAATAGGGTTTAGAAGCTGTTCAACGGGTTTATACTAGCCCTTAGAAATAAATGAGAAGAAATAGTACAGCTAAATGAAAATATGTTCTGACATAATTTCCCTCTTAAAAATGCACAAGATTTTTCTCTTTTATTGTATCCCTTATTCCTTTGCTACTGATGTCAGGGGAATTTGAATATTCAGTGGTGCTAATTTGTATTGGTATTACTGACTGCTTTACAAGTGCTGTAAGCTGTCTCTTAAAAACTAAAGCATCAGTCAGGAAGCTTTTTAACCTTTTTTTTTAAGGAAAAAAACATGGTAGCAATGTACATATATCAGTAAAAGAAAGCTGGCAAAAGTGAGAAAGATCTGCACTAGAGCAGCACATCTTCAGGTGGGAATCGGGCTCAGCATTGCCAGCTAGGCAGGACCAACACCATGTGGACTTTCTCATGCTAGAGATAGGGTTTAAAATAATTAGGAATGTTAAAGTGGGGACAAAACCTTTGGATGTGGACATGTTTTAGGACTGTAGTCATTATGCTATAAATCCATTTGGCGCTATCATAACAGCTAGGAAAACCTAAATGAAAATATGTTTAGTTTGCTTCCATATTTAACCCCAATTACCCTTTGCAGGGGAATTCTTTTTAACATTCAACTCCTCATCTCACTTTTTAGCTTCTGTAGGTCTTATTTTCCCCCACTACATAAATTGCAGCAGGTGCACAGAATTGAAGACATTACAATTAAATGTAATCAAATATTTTAGGCACTAATGAACAGCTCCAGGAAAACAAGTCAAAAGGGAAAAAAAGAAGGGAAGGGGAAAAAGAGCCTTTAAGTGAGTGGATTTTCAAACACCCAAGGCTCCACAGGGCCAATTAAGGGAGTCAGACACCAGGACACATACTGGCATTAATTATCTTTGAGTTCAGGGAAATAAAAAATAAAAGCAACAATTATCATAATAAATTTCCACACACTGCTTGTAAGTTGTGCTAATCTACAACACACCTGGGTTTCTGAGGTTTAAGGCATGAAAGTGAATACTCAATCAGTTAGTAACGACCTCGCAGAGAGGCTCATGGGATATGCTGCTTTACTGCGATCTGCCAATCAGGCAGAGACTAAACCCAATGTCCAACTGCCACAGTAGCTTTATGCTGTTCAGCTCAGAAGTACAGCACTACAGACTGCATTCAAACTAGAAACTTGCGAAGTCCATGCTATTAAGAAGGTAATTTCTCTCTCCCTCCTCTCACATTCTCACTTTATTATACGTGTAATGAAAATTTTCACAATGGGAGTATCAGTCTCGATTTACTCTAAATACCTGTGGGTCTTTCTAATTATCCTTTCTCCAAAATAAGAAAGAATCAAGCTAAAAGAGCAAATATTTCATGTACATCTAAGAGATTTTGAAATGTGCAGATGGAAGAAAAAGCAGGATATGCAATGAGCTAGACTAGAGGACCAACTAGCTAGGCTAAGGGTATTAAAAAAAATGATCTTTCTCTGACTGATTCTTGAACCAGCTGCAAGCTCAAAACACAGGAAATGCAGTAATGTGTTTTTGGCTGTTGGTTTTATTTCAGCATTAGGTAAAATTAGTGTGTGTAATAGTTTTCTTTGAAGCACTGTCTGGCTGTTTGTTGCATCTGGAGGGTAAGTGTCAACCACTCCAAACTCCATACAACGTGTACTAGGGAAAAATGCTTAGGTGAACAAGATGAGGTTTGCATTTGTCACTCATGATTCTTTCAGTACTTACTAGTCTTGATTATTCTGGGTTGAAGAAGAAAATAATATCCATTATTTCCTTTCCCCCTATATCTGGTATTTACGTTTTCTTCTTGTAATAGAAGTCCTTTGGGACATTCTTTATGTTCAGAAGGTATTTGCACAGTACAGACACCACCAGAAATAACCACTTAGGAGGAATGGGCCAATGAAAATGAGCTACAGCTGTTTCCCCAGTAGTGGCATGCTACAACATGGGCTAAAAGTAAATTGTGTGTGGTGTAGAAGATTAAAGAAGACATTTGTAATACATTATCTGAAAGATAATACAGTTATTAAAGTGGCTATATCACAGAAGGAACTATGGCCTAATTTCAGTGTACTGCTTAGTTTCAAGACAGCCAAAGCAAAAACTACAGTTAGACTGCATCTAACAGCATAAAACACCCTGTCAACATGCTAGCTGATATATTGGCAAGGCAATTTGAGAGTACAGGATTCTGTGGAGTTTAGAAAGGTTTCAACCAGATTTGGCAACTGGTCAATGAAGTGCCAGATGGAACTTAATGTTCAGATCTTTGTGGAATTTGCTTCATCATTATCTAAAACTGTTTTATTTAGAAAAATCTTGAAGCATTTTGTGGTTGTATTTTTGAGATGAAGCATTTTGATTTCTCACTTTGAAAAGCTATTTTGATAGTCAATAATTAAAAATAACTGAAGAGAACTGAAAAGGTAGATGTCTGAAAATAAAACATACTTCAGTCTGAAATATAGAATTTGGAGAGAAGTATATTTTTTGTTCAAGTTTGACAAACTGAAAAATATAAAACTGATCTTGCTTTAATGATCAGTTCAAGACGTATTTTGAAACCATCTGAAGAGGTATTTGATGTTTTTGCAATATGAGACAAATTATTTAAAGTTTGGCTTTGGATTAAGTTGGTGTTGAAAAGTGGTGGCCATTCTGTAATTGTGTAACTTCAAGGTAGAAATTATTTTCATTTTCATCAGCATACCAGTTCTTCTGAACACTTGCAGTATGTCACCTAGAAATATAATATATATATTAAAGACAGGCTCTTTCATTTCATGCACCCTTGGTTTCTGAAGCAAGACAGTTCTGATTGTAATGGCATATTCTTTGGTAGGTAATGTAAAGATTATTTTCTGGGGTTGTGATTTGCATTATTCTTGCAGCTGTTCTTTTCTGGTTTACCTAGTTTTATTTTGTTTGGTTTGGTTTTGGTTTTTTCTGGGGAAGGAGGTTGGAAGTTTTTGTTTATTTGTTTGTTTTTAACTAAAGACGAGCATTGTCATCTTTTTTCTAATAGGGACTGGTTTACATACTTGTATGGATAGCTATAAATGCAGTCAATTATCTTGCAAGTATGTCCAACCTTACGATTTTCATTTGCTACTGTCTTCCATTATTTTTTCATGGTATTTTTAATGATGATTTACTGTCAGCCTGCACACATGTGTATTTCTTAAAATAGTTAAAGCAGTATAACTTAGTTACAAGTACTGCCAAAACCAGAGGTATATTATTTATGGCATAAGTGATTCCCACCCATGCATACCCTCCCTGTCATGTAGTAACATAGGTACGATACAGATTTTGATTCCTCATAACAAAGGATTTTTTTAATGTCATGATGTAGTTATTTTAGGGCGTTCTTTCATGAAATGAATAAAATTTTAAAGAAGCAAGAAAATATATTTGTTTTATTTATATCATTGGTTGTGAAAGCATTAACTCCTGGATTAACAGAATAACTACCTAACCAAATTTATTACTTCAAAAAATGGTTTCAGCTCTTATTTTGCTATGTCATACTAGTAATGCTATAAATAGCAGTACAGCACTGTGTGTTTTAAGTAGTGCATGGCTGTGATTTGAGGTTCCTATCAGAATGGTCTTTGAAATTGAATGGACTGATCAATGTATCCATATCCATAAAAAAGAACAACTGCTGAATGAAGAATTCTGAGAAGCTATACCTTCATTTTGCAAAAACACTTATTCTGAGCTGTATAGTGCTAAGGCAGGTCATTCAGGTACTAATGGATGGATTCTAATTGCCGTGACTTTAAGATATATTTGCACTCAGTAAGGTGTAGCTTAACAGAAAAAATAAAGTGAATTGCTTCCAGTGTCATCCTTCCAATCAAATACTCATTATAAGTATACATCTTATCTATTGATAAGAAATATATTTACAAGAAATTTTTGTACATTGTTTATCAAATCATCTCATTATGAAGAACAGAACTCCTTTTTTTTTTCCCGGACAACAGGAATTTGAATCTTAATGGTAAGATACTGCTACAAGCTCAGAATTAACGTTTTTTTTTAACACTGTGTTAAAATACAGTAGTACTTTTTTTTTTTTTTTTGTTACTACTATGCTCTGAAAGGCACCGCTCATTGTATATTCTTGCAGGCACTCATGAAAATCTTTCAAATTCCTGTAACTTTGTGACTCGGGTAACTCCAGTGGGAAGAATTTAAGGTTTTAAAGCCTTATCTACTTATTCAACATGCATTCTCATACAGCTTCTTGTTCAGGGTGTGAGATTTTGGGATACTTTTTGACTAATAATTCTGAATGATGTAAGAATTCATTGTGATCTTTTCTCAAAGCACTCATCTGTACAAAACACGTGGGGGAGCATTCCAATAAACTTTGTCTTTAAGTAAGTTAATGTAAGCTGCATAACTGTTTTCATTTGCTGTCTGTGACTAGTTCTTTCATTTATTTTAATTTAAATAAATTATATTTAAAAGGTTTCAGATATTTACAAAACCTTTTAAGAAATTGAAATTTGCACCCTAGAGGTTTAAACACGTTGTACTACTATGCCTCAGCTGTATAACATTTTATTTCCCAAACATTTGCTTCATCCCTTAATAACTCTTAATAGGAAACTTCCATACATTTAATTTGGAAGTTTCCCAATCTCTTAAATTAGCATTTTATAAACGAGACAACATGTCCCCAGCAGATCAGCATGTAAGTTCCCCTGCCTGCAGATCATTCCTGAAGAACAAAAAGGG
>NW_009943062.1:0-21115 GCF_000696875.1 Nestor notabilis | reverse complement strand
AAGAGTGCTTCTTCACAAGCAAAAAGAAATAAAACAGGAAGAGGATTCCTGTTTTTTCTCTACTGCATTGCATGTAGAATGATTCAGAAAGAATCATTCTTCAAAAGAGTACCAATTCCTGTTAAAAAGATTCATATTTATATCCATCCTTTGATTACACTTCAGTGTTACATTAAATAATTTCTTCAGGTTTAACAAATATTTAATTATATCTCATAAAATCTCTGTACTGCTTCTAAAGAACCGAAATCCTGAGGATTCTTTAAATAAAAGTGCAAAGTTTAAACAGAACTGTTCAACTTCTGAAAGAATTGTTTGGAATTTTCCTCTTCCTTTTCTCAGGCTTATAAAATTAGAATGTAGATTTTGTGCTGGTACAAGAATAAGGCCTTGCTCTAGTCCTCATTTCCCTGTTGTAAGATGTTAGCATGATAAATAATATTGAACGTAGCAAAATATTCTGAAATTAAGTGAGCAGTTATTAGAATTCGTATCTTTGATCTTGTCCACTTCATATCAGGGCTCAGAAGTAATATTTAAGTAGGGATTATACTTGTATGTGAAGCTCTGTTTTCTTTCCTTCCTACACACTGATTAAAAAAAAGAACCACCACCTGCTCCCCCCCCCCCCAGTTAAGATTATAGGTATGTAAATTCTTAGCTTGTCTCCTGGAGATACATTTTTTGCAGTTCCCCACCACCTCTGCAACTCATTATCAAATAAAAGCCCGTAAGTCCTTTATATGCATGGGTAAGATTAGGATCACTGTTTTATTGTTGATAGCATTAATGTTCGAGTGCTGGTATTGATAGCTAGGATGTTGCTGAGGATTTTCTGTAGACAAATCTTTATTAATAGTGTATCCAAACATAATGAAAAATCATGAACTTAGATTCTCATGCTGTTTGCTTTCATCTAGATCTCTGCAAAGCTTAGGCACGGTTTTTATGCCTGAGCAAACAGAGTTTTTCAGATCAGGAAGGGGACCTTTTCACTTAATTGAGAACTCTGTCCTATGTCTGTGCTGCCTTTCCCCTCTTCCCCAAGCTATTTGACATACCTCTTTTTTCTAAAAAAATGCACCACATCGACTGTTAATTTCACTATGGATCTTCACTCTAACAAGAACCTATTTGAGAATTAAAGTCCTTTTCTTCGAGTCAAAAATTATCCATGGAAGAGCTAGAGGCTGACATTTGAGGAGTGCTCTAATAATGAAATGAATTAAGGTGATTTTCCCCTAGGATATTTCCATGCATGCATGTGTAAATTACAAACATTGGGTTTGTTTGGGTTAAAGGTCTTATTAGCTTTCTCAGCTCAGAAGCCTCTTCTTAGTTAAGTTCCATAAACCTTAATTTTCTTTTTTAAAACTAGGTGTAGTCTTCAAAAACAAGCATGTCACCCCTGTGGCAGTGATTTACTTTTTTTTTTTTCTGTATGACTTAGAAGTTCTTTCTATTTGAGAGTTATTGGCCTATTCTGGGGATCAAAATGAAGTGCATCTCTCTTTGAAGGTAATGACAGGCTTAGAAACATTACAGAAATTAATGCTGGGGGGAAGGGGAGGTGCACTGTACAAAACAATATCATTTTCAGCCATAACTTTTAAAAATATCTAATAAAATGTACTTGCTGCAATTGTGCTGTACCTCTTATTCCCCTGCTGATAAGGATTTCTTCCTTTCTTTTTCTTCTTTTTTCCTTTCTTTCTTTCTTTTCTTTCTTTTTTTTTTTCTTTTTTTTTTAATTGACAGTACTGCTTTTGATCAATCCTTTAATGTACACTACTTAGGGTTTAATGGGGCACCTGAATCAAGAACATTGTGTTTGTAAACTGTCACACACTTACTAGAGTTTCCATCTAAAAACATCTAAGCCAGTAAAATACTGGCTTGGAATTTATGCAGGCCCAAACTCTGTATCCATAGAATTGCATACATAATTGTATGCAAAACTCATCTCTGCACTCAGTATAATGTTCTAACCATTAAACCAAATAGGATTTTTCAAGCAAGAATGAAATAGGTAGCTGGAAACGTACTTTTTGCTTTTAAAACTTGGCTTTCCACTTAAAAGCACCTGCACAATTATTTGCAGGTTGGTCTTTAGCAGTCTGACTAGCACTTCTTAGATATATTCAAGTTGTTTTAAAATAGAGAGTGTAAGGGGTAGAGAAAGAACTATTGAAATACATGAAAAAAACCCATTCTAATAAAATGAGAAATCAGCTTTTAGAAAAGGGCAGAGGGGAACAGAAAGGTCTGGCAAATAACAGAATAAAAGCAATCTTAAATTTTTTTATGAAACTGTGCAGCTTATTCATTTCAAGTAAGTGTCTCAAAGCATCCTTTTAAATATCACCAACTGCTAAAATTGAATACTATCATTTTATTGTAGTAACTGTAGGTTTGCTTATTTCATAATTGGCTTGGCTAGGGAGCTCACCTCTAGGGATTTCACCAGTAGCTGTTCTTATCAATTTTTTGATAAATCACACAGATTGAATACAGTAAATAATGAATGACACAGTGCTTGGTAAGTCAATATTTAATTTAATATAGATTCTGGGAAACTAACATTTTACATGCAAATATTACTATGGTTCTTGCTTAAATGAAAAAAAAAAGGTCTAGATTTTGTTTACAAAATGGAAAAGAGTATAATTTGTAGGGTAATTCTGGTAGAACTTAGTTCATATTAGCATTTCATAACTTTGAGATAATAGTGTATGTGCTGATTGCAGAAAACCTCATTTATCTTTCTGAATCTTCAGGTCTGTCTAACTGGTATCAGTTCCTAGACATTTACAGGTTCATTCAACAAGTGTGCAAGCATATATTCAGCCACAGTGCAACTTCAGTATGATTTCACACGTGCTGAAGCACTTTTCCAGATACGGACAAAATTAGCACAAAGTTAAGTAAAAGTTATTCTACAATTAATAGTTTCACTGAATTTTCTTTTATCATAGAATCATAGAATAGTTAGGGCTGGAAAGGACCTTAAGATCATCTAGTTCCACCCCCCCTGCCATGAGCAGGGACACCACACACTAAACTATGTCACCCAAGGCTCTGTCCACCCTGGCCTTAAATGCTTCCAGGGTTGGAGCATTCACAACTTCCTTGGGCAACCTATTCCAGTGCCTCACCACCCTCACTGTGAAGAACTTCTTCCTTAGATCTAACCTAAAGTTCCCCTGTTTAAGTTTAAAGCCATTACCCCTTGTCCTACCACTAGAGTCCCTAATGAAGAGTCCCTCCCCAGCATCCTTGTAGGCCCCCTTCAGATACTGGAAGGCTGCTATAAGGTCTCCACGCAGACCTCTCTTTTCCAGGCTGACCAGCCCCAACTTTCTCAGCCTGTCTTTTTACGGGAGGTGCTCCAGTCCTCTTATCATCCTCGTGGCCCTCCTCTGGACTTGCTCCAACAGCTCCAAGTTCATTTTATGTTAAGGACACCAGAACTGGACACAATACTCCAAGTGAGGTCTCACAAGAGCAGAGTAGAGGGGCAGGATCACCTCCTTTGACCTGCTGGTCATGCTTCTTTTGATACAGCCCAGGATACGGCTGGCTTTCTGGGCTGCAAGTTTCTTTTAGGACATATCAAAATACTATCAAGGTTAAAACTTTCCTCTTTCAGCAATAACTTAAAATATTTTACATAGAAGTTTTATGCTTATGAAAAGTTTTGTTTGGTTATTTTTCGGTTTTGTTTTTGTTTTAAAGAAAACATCTTCTGGATAGTATTTATTATATATTTATTGACATAATAACCTGACTGTAAGGACTTTTTAAATTTATGAAATGCCAAAAGGAAATAACCGTAAGTTTTTTTCTATAACACTGCAGGGGTCTAATAATTAGTGTATCATCTTAATTAGCATCTTAACATCTGAGTACTTTGATAATGAAAAAAGCAGCAAACACCTGAGAAAAACTATATAAAAGCTACAGGCTGGAGAGCTGACATCTCATAGTAGAGAGATTTATATGGTCTATCATAAAAAATTTAGGTTTTCTTCACAGTTATTAATCATCCATGTCTTGTCCTAATGTTTCCACATGGCATCATTGACTGTATATGAAAGAAGCTACTCAAAATGGAAAAGGGTGAAGTAGCACCAGTTAAAAAATCAGAATCTGTAAGGAGGACCAGGATAGTTTTAATTAATTTATTTTCTATCTGGAGAGCTATTTTCTGAAAATCTGTTGTTAAGAAGGTTTTATTAAGGCAAGATCGGACAAGGGTATTTTTGTGGGATGCTGGTAGTCAGTCAGGTGTCTTTTTCAGGAAGTTGTACTTCTTAAGCATTTATTTGACACTTTTCTTAGTTCTGCATATCCTGCTAAAATGGACAGAACTCCAAATAGAAAAGGTGTATCTCACTATGCATCTGAGCTGAAAGTATTTGAGGAAAATTGGCAAATGTGCCTTCTGGCTTCTCTGAAGGTATATAATTAGAGATGGCTAAAAGACAAAATACATAGAGCAGCCTCTAAAGAATTCCTCGTAGAGGGGAAAAATATTTTAAAGATAGTTTTAAGGTACACGTTCAAGTGGAAACGACTTCCCCTTTTTTGTCTGCATGTTGTTTTTTTCCTGAAAACAACATCAAGGCTTTTATATAGTTGTAATTTTATTCATCCCTGAAGTAGTCTCATTGGTATTATTCTCTGAAAAACACTACTTTCAGCATTATTAAAACCAATATCCTTTTCTATTTATATAGCATGCTAAATTTTTATCTGTACAATCTTACTCTCGTGATTCCCATTTGCACTATTTTTTCTAAATTTTTACATTCATTTGAACAAAAAAGACTGTGCTACATGAAATATATTGGACATCTTATTCCTGTTACATACAATAACTATATAATGTCTGATATAAATGAAAAATATCATGGGTACCTTTTGGTACCCTAGTTTCTGTGATCATAGTGAGCATTTGGATAACCTGATTCTGGAAAAGCAGTTAAGCATAAAAACAACCTTAGCTACATGATTAATACCAAGTTGTTCTTATAAATAATGAAAAGGTGTCTTTGCAGTTGAAATTACTGAGAGATACACCTGTAGGCATTGCTATTTGTGATAATCTTTAGCAAAGTCATTCAGTGTGACCTGACGACAACCAGGTCCAGTGTTCTTAGAATAATTGCAATTTTTTATATGTGGCAGTTTCAAAACCACAGAATGGTTTGGGTTGGAAAGGACCTTAAGATTGTCCAGTTCCAACTCCCCTGTCATGGGCAGGGACACCTTCCACTAGATCAGATTCCTCAAAGCCTCCTCTGAGTCACTTCTCTGCCCAGCCTATAGCAGTGCCCGGGATTGCCCTGACCCAGGTGTAGGACCTTGCACTTTGCTTGGTTAAACTTTATGAGCTTGGCATCAGCCCACCTCACAAGCGTGTCAAGGTCCCTCTGGATGGCATTCCTTCCCTCTAGTGTATCAACTGAACCACACAGCTTAGTGTTGCGGGTAAACTTGCTGAGGGTGCATCAATCCTACTGTCCATGTCACTGACAAAGATGTTGAAAAAGACAGGTCCCAACACCAATCCCTGAGAGACACCACTCGTTACTGGTGTCCAAGTGGACATCGAACCATTGACCACAACTCTTTGTGTACAGCCATCCAGCCAGTTCTTTATCCACTGAGTGGTCCATCCATCAAAGTGGTGTCTCACCAATTTAGAGACAAGGATGTCGTGTGGGACAGTGTTGAACGCTTTGCACAAGCCCAGGTAGATGACGTCAACTGCTCTGACACTGTCCGTCAATTCTTTAGCCCCATCATAGAAGGCCACCAAATTGGTCAGGGAGGATCTGCCCTTAGTGAAACCATGTTGGCTGACACCAACCACCTTGTTCTTTTTCATGTTCCTCAGCATGTTTTCCAGGAGAATCTGCTCCATGATCCTGCCAGGCACAGAGATGAGACTGACTGGTTTGTAGTTCCCTGGGTCTTCCACCTTTCCCTTTCTTGAAAATGGGGGTTATATTTCCCTTTTTCCAGTTGTTGGGAACTTCACCTGACTGCTATGATTTTTCAAATGGGATGGACAGTGGCTTATCAACTTCATCCACCAGCTCCTTCAAGACCCATGGATGATTTCATCAGGAGGAGGATGATGTGTTCATCAAAATCAAAAAATGTGATCATCAAAACGTGATGTGTTCTGTAATTATTAACCAAATAGTGCCCAAAAAAACCCTGCTGAGTATTTATAATAAGAAATCTTAGTTAACCAGTTTGTTTTACTTATGTGAAGATCCTCAGCGTTCTCAGTAGAGTTAATAACGTGTAAGAAAATTGGTCATCGTTTCTGTTTAATAGAGTTATAAGGAATGCCTGGAATACCATTAGATAAAGCTTAAAAAGTGAAAAATTTCACAGATTACAAAAAAGATGCTAAAAGCATTCCTTCCAAGTCATCAGACTTGGAAATGAGGGTCATCATGCTCAATATCTTGTTATGGGAAGAAAGAGGGACACACCTTACATGTGAAGGCAATAATTTAGTTACGCATATTGACATGTGAACAGCCCAGTTGTTAGTCTGTTCACAGTAATGTATTTTCATAGTTGTTATAAACACAGGATAACTTCAAGAATGCAATTAAAAATGGTTATACAGAAAAAACTTCCATATTTCTTTGCTAAAATGCTTCTCATGTCCACCTAAGTGCTAGGGTTGACAGTCCCCATCATGGGTGGAGGGAGTTACAAAAGAAGCTTCTGTCAGAAGGACTGTGATGTTAGTGATAGAGGTTTCCTTATCCTTTCTTTTGGGAACTCTGATGTTGGTAGTTTCTTCCTCCACCTCAGATTCAGGGTAAATTTTGGTTTGTTTTTATAAAATATAATCTGCTTATGTACTTTTTTCTTTCCATTGGTTCCATTGTTCAGACTTTTTGTTTACTTTTTCTCTAAAGCTGCTTTCACTGGAAAAAAACAAGCTTTTAAAACTCCTAGACTGATCATTGCGATCTGTGCTTATATTGTGCAGCCTCTGTTCATACTGCCTATGATATCTGCCACAGAACTGTCTCGCTAGAATGATAGTTCATTCACTCCATGTTATCACTATAAATTAAAAGTAACTAAAACCAATTAACTAACTAAAACTAATTCAAGGAACATTCATCTAATTGCTCGACAATTGCTATGAGAGCTAAACAAGCCCAGACAAGTACTGAGCCCCTGCACTGTCTGGGCAATACAAAGCTTGTGGCCTTTTACTTATAACCAGAGCAATGGTGTGTCTTGTCTTTCCAATAGAGCCAAAGTCATTTGCTCTTGGATCTTTTTTTTTCTTATGAAAGCATGGAGTAAAATGTGTGTGTCAAGTCCATTAAACAAAAGAGAGAACCATAAATTGGGGGCATAAGTTGCTAAAACCTGCCAAAACTTGAATTTTAAATATTAACTGCTGCTGTTTTATAAAGGAAGAACGTAACAACTGTGAAAACCTTTGATGACACATATGAGGCGTTCAGCCATAGTTATCTCAAAACTCAATCCTTTAAAAAGTAATGTGTTACTTTTATTTCCTTGATGACAAGATCAGTGTTTCAGTATAGAATGAATTCTTTTTTTTTTTTTTCATTTTTATTAGTTACCTATGCACAGTTTGTGTATTTTATACCTTAAAATATGGCAAGCACAGTCAGCAGCAAGGTGACATTACTTAAGTTATTTCCTTTTTAAAAGAAGGCAACTTTCATCCCTTGAAACACTGTTATTAAGTACTGGGAGGTGGAGATACCAAATGAAATAACAGTAAGTCCTGAAGTCCTTCAGAAGGGTTTAGACAACAGGAGACCTCATATGGCTACAATCTCCTGCAGCAAAAACAGGTTAGTCAGTCAGCTTAAGTTTTCTTTCAGTGTTCACCAAAATCCTTCATGTGTTTTAATATCATTTTCCTTAAGAAAGAGAAAACCAGGACAGAATTAAATAGACAAGTCAGTGTAAACAATTGGGTTTTGGATACAGGAGCAGGAAGAATACTTAAGTTCTGCCTTGCCTACAAGACAAAAAAAATACTTTGCATATTCTGTATTTTTGTTATTTTTGCTCATACCCAGAATAAATGTATGCCACTCTTTTCAATATTGAAGCAATTGCAACATGACAAGATGCCTACTGCTTACAAAGGGCCCAATTAACTAGGTTTTAGGTAGGTAGAGTACTTAAAGTTTGAAAAACTGAAAGAACTCTATGCATATAAAAAACTAAAGCACTGTAGAAATCTCTAGGGAGAATTAATCGTCTTTGGATGGAATACACAGCAGCAACCCTACTGAGTGGAGAGCTTCTTGGAACACCTAATCAGAAATGCTGAACATCATTGTCTTTAAAATTTCCTTTGTTAGGAAACAGGTTTCAGTCCATGCTTCACAAAGCCTGCCTGTAGTTGAAGGACATCAGTTGTTGTTACAAAATCTAAATTCACTCATGTTCATGTTCTGATCAGTAGGGAATCTAATTCAACTAATAATCCAGTTTCAAGAGAGTGGTAAAATATCCCCTCACAAAAGCTTATCACTCAGGAATTAGGATGCTCTTGGGAATGTATGAGATATGATCTGAGTCCTTTCAGAAGGACAGAATTGAACTGAACGCCTGCACATTCTCAGTAAAATACTGTAATTGGCTTGTTGACTGTAAGGGTGACTCCTGTCACCATCTCCAGCTGTTTTTCTAACTAAAGCTATTAATTGGTTAATAGGATTAACCAGTTAATAAGATTAACTGGTTAGGAACCTTGGTTCTACCTCTGCACATTTCAGGTATAGAAATCTGTATATTGGTTTGGCCTTAAGTGCACACTAAATCATTTGCTGTTGCAAATGAAGACTAAGGTGAAATGCACTACAGAATACATAAAAGTGAAAACAAGATTGTTTTCATGTACATAAGACTTGACAAAACAGGTTTTAGTAAGCACTCAGACACATAAGAATGGTCAAATGGTATCAAATCATTAGAAGTGAAGGTGCAAAGTGAGTTATGCACAGATTTTTTGACATTACACATGCATAGATATCAAGTAGCATTTTTTGTTTACTTTAAATGACAACACAAATTCAACAAATTTGCAAATAATGTGATTACTAAAATGATATTTTTGAAAATATAAGTTTACAAAACTAATATCCTTTTTCCAATTAATGTTAAACCACCAAATTATTAATGGTAATTATTACCTACATGGGATTCTTGTCAGAAGGGCTAGAAGATGAACTAGTTACAAGATGGTCCTTTCTCCATGAATTTGCATGCCAGATCCTTGTTTATAGTACTGTATGGTACAAGAAAGTTTTAGTACCCAGGAACATGTATTATATTGTACTTTTCTTTTTTAGTTTTTTGTTGTTGTTGTTGTTTGGTTTTACCCCACATTAACCTTGATGAAAATTGGTAACAATTCTATTTTAGCTTCTTTTTTATTCAAAGGGCAAGTTTTCCATTTTACTTCCACCTTTTGAAGGGAAAGAAACTCTGCACCAACATAGTTTTATGACTGGCCTCAGGGCTGCAGAGTTTATTTGAGTCAATTAAAATAACAATTAATGTTAGAGACACTAATAGCAACACGCTTTTGCTACTTAGTTCTACAACCCAGATGGTACGATTAAAACATTGCAGTTTCAAATTATTGTATTGTACTGATTGTCAACTCTCTACAAGAATTTTAAAGTAATGTGGTACAAAATTCACTCCATTTGCATGGTGGATTTTTACTTTGCTTGCCTAAAACCAGCATGCTAATATATTCACTGCTGGAAGCTATATTATTTGATGTAAAATAAGATAAAGATGACTATGCATATATGTAGGTTATTATGTATGTTTTCAGATTATATATAAAGCTGTACGTTGACCTGGCTGAACATGGCTGCAACTTAAATGTTGAGTATGAATAACAATATATTTCATTGGGCCAGTTACAGTAGCTTTTGTTTGTCTGTCACCCATTGAATTCTGTGGGGCTTGGTTATGTTCAAGCCAGCTAGGATATTTTCAACCACTTGCATGTTTTCAAGACAAAAAAAAAATATATTTGTTAGTGTTCAATCTTCTTAGGTTAAGAACAGTTCGTTTAAGAAAAAGATGTCTGTTTATTCTTCCTTGTGATCCTTAGGTTCATAAGGATCAGAGTAATTTAACGCCATCTATGTACTGTTTTTTATTAATGTGACTGTATTGAGTACTCTGTCATACGAGCGTCTGTGAGGGAGAGCAGAATAGAGGGATCTGAAGATCTTGTCATTACTCTGCTAACTTCTATGTCTTAGTAATTTCTCCTACGAAAATCATTTGTCACGATAGCTGAGATATGGCTGTCTTCTGTACCTCCAGGTTACTCTTTTGTGATGCTGCCAAAATTTTGAGCTCTAACTGCATTTACTTTTGAGAGAGACTTTTAAGCAAAAGTTTAGAGCATCCGCATTTGTTAGGATAGATCTACTAGGAGTTAAGTCTCATAATCAGTAATAAATATTAGTTTAACCCTGCTTTCTTAAAATTCACTAAATGTGCTTGTTTTAGTGTGCCTCATTAAACTCATGTCTCATATTGATACGTTAATAGAATCTGGATATTGTGATTCCCAGTTTTCTCCAGCTTTACTGATACTCAATGTATCGCAAATGCAGTTATGTGTCTGCACTTCAGAAATCCATAAGGGCTATCACAATCATATTTTTCCTTCACAGTTTGGGAAAGCTTTTATTCCTGTGGCAATATGTAGGCTTTGGGTTATTATTGGTCTTCTAAATTCTGTTATTACTTAAGAGACACCTCAAGTCTGTGTCTCTGTCAATCTTTTATCTCCAGAAATAGATTTAGAAGCTTTCCAGAAATAACCTTTTGTCCCCTAATTTTAGGTCTAATATTTTTTCTTCAACCCTTTAACTGACTTCTGCGTTCATGTAGTGCTTCATGGAAAAGCTTACTCTTTCTGGTAGATCAAAAAATCTTGACCATTGAGACTTAGCTCTTATTTGTTTCTATTGGTACCACAGCAGAAAAAAAAGGATGAATTACGAATTTTCCTCGGGTAGAAATGTGGAGTCATTAAAGTAATGCCAACATCTAGGAAACTAACAACTAGCTTATGTTTTTGAAATAGAATATTGTTTTAATTAAAAAATAAACTCCATACATCCTCTTAAATTCATTCAGCTCAAATTTCCTCTTGCTTTCCATGAATGTACTCTAATTTACAGCCACAATCTCACCAATACATCTGCCAACAAAAGTAAAAAAGTTTTAGAACTTTGATCTTGTGCTACTGCATATCACACAGTGGCTTCACACACAGATATGGTTGTAATAGTTTCTTCTTTTTGAAAAATAAAGGTTAAAAACCAGTGGTAAATGATGCTGCTGTTGTGCTAAGATAGTGTTGGTGGCAGTCTTTTTTGGGCAACACCCATTTAGATTATCTTAAATATAAAGGATTTGTATAAAGGATTCCCATCCCTTTCTTTGATATAGTTTTAGGCAAGAAACAAAATTAGCCATCACATTTACTTTAAATTAGATAATCAGAGAAATAAATTATTAGGTGGTTCTAGGGTTCATATTTGCTATATTTCTGCATTAGATGGAATGTAATTCCTAATATATATAGTAAAATGATCTATAGTGAAATAGAGAACTAGTTATTCATTCAAACAGGCAGGTACGATTTTCTTTTTTTCCATGCTTAAAAAAAAAGTTAGATCAGAACAAGATAATATTAGCTACTTGTGTGAGTTTGACTAATATCAAAATAATACCAAGGACAAAATGGTTTTCCTGTTCTCTGACACAGATGTGCAACCCTGAGGATGTGAATAACCTTACCCATTCCAACGTAAATATCTTGCGATCTGTAGGCACAATAGCTGTCATCTTTGAATGGATAAAGCAATTCTGGGCAGGGAAGAAAAGTGTTATCCTAGATTAACAAGAGTGTATTTGAACAACTGTCAGCCAGCTCCTGTTTAAAGAGAGGATGATATGGTTACGCATGCCTTAATACATGATAGGGGCAGTGTAAGCCTGTGGCTCCTCAGGCTGGCAAACTGTATGGCCTTGAGAGTTTAACAACTGCATGAGGGACTCAGTCTTACATCGGCTCTCCACAGACAGCTGTGCGCAATAGTTCTCTGTTTTACATATGGAGACACTACTTATGTTGTGAGATCACGAAGGTCTCACATACTTAGCTTTCTGCTAGTATAAACTTAGATGTGTAAAATCTGTGGCCTTCAATCATTTCTCATGTGTTTGCTTGATTTTAATTTAGGTACCAGTTTATACAAACACAATCATCAATTTACATGAACTTTCATGGGGTTTTTACAGGTGCTTTCAACTTCACAAGCTGACAGTATAACAAAAGAGTAGTTTTCCTGAGAACAATTGAAGTGTAGCACACTCGCCATGAGGGAAATGCTACCACCTGACTTGCCGTTTAGCTGAAATCTTCTGCTTATTCTGTAGGAGTTCTGCACTATAGGCTGCTGCAAAAGGCCACTGCTGAGGTATAAGATGATACTGTAGAGAGAAATGGAGAGGCTGGATAAACTCTATGGGAGAGAGGAGGGAATGATCTGGGAATTAAAGAAGAAAAGCGGGAGGCATAATGCACTAATTATCCTTGTCCTGCTTCTGCCAAGCTGTTTTTACATGTGAACCATCTGCTGAATAATTTTAATCACCTCCTTGATACTGGACTGAGTTTGGAAAAAATAAACCAGTTCTTAGTAATTTTCATTCCTGTTGGTTTGTCTCATTTGCAGCTTATCAGAATGCTACTGAAGCTCATTATCCAACTAAGTTTAAGCTGAATTTGTACAGTAATAGTAGGTTTTTTATTCTGTTTGCATGGACATATTAGCTCTGCTGTGTTCCATACAGCCTCCCCAAGATAAATTTTGAATTTGTATATCAAAAATTCCTGAAGGACCAACCAGTTTATCCTTCAGCATTTGTCATCCTGCATACCACCACCAAGGGATTTTCTTTTTGATCTAGAGCTGTGCTTTGATCAGAATGCAGTTGTGAATTTTAAAACATCCAGAATGTACTATACCACTTAAAAAACTGCTAGAGGTTAATGACTTGCAATATTAAAAGTGTGCATATCTGGATTGAATTTGTGATACTTAATGCTTCTAGAAGTTGTTTCGTCTTTGATGGCTAGACAAAGAAGTCTCCATTATTAATTTTCTATTTTCTATAGATGGATTAACACTATACTGCCTAATTAAGGGACCAAGATATTGCGAAACTCATCCAAGTAGTAACCATCTTTTATATTGTCTGGACCTAGAATATCATCCATAATATTGGGGGAGCTACCTAAAGCTCAGCAGTTCTTAGTCCCTCCAGTAGACCTAGAGTTTCTATACTCTGCCCCTTAGTGAACCACAGTGGCCTTCTTCCACCTTTCCTTTGGGACCCAGGGATCTGAATTTTCTCCTAGATGCAGTGACAGTTTTTTAATTAGAAGACAAGACGTTGCTTTCTTTTTTCAAAATCTGTATTGACTGTCTAAGTCTTGATTGTGGACCACAGTCTGTCAAGCTTTCCAAGTGAAGACACTGTAGACTGAAAAGATATGTATATACTGTGTCAGGTCTTCTTTTCACAGTAAATCTTCATACATTTTCAGTGCATTGTGAAAGTTTCAAAAGAGGATGAAGCTCCTACTCCTGCAAAATTTATAGTCTGATAACTTAAGAAATGATCATTGAAATTGAAGATTATCATTTGTGCCTCTGACCCACTTTCCCCCCTTTTATTTCTTTTAATTTATTTTTATTTCATTCTTTTAAGCATGGGAATTTCCCAATTCCATGCTTTTAGCATTCAGAAGTTTACTTTGTCAGCCTGGCTACCTGAAGCTGGTGGCCTAGCAATGTTGCTGCAGCTGTAAATTCTTGCTGTAGATCAACTGCTAGCCTATTATTTTATCAACAACAAATAAAAGCAAGATGGGGAAAAAAATAAAAAAAGTGAGAGTGTATGTGAAATACTTTGGGTTTACAAATTTTACAGAAGAAATGACCAAACCTTGTAGCTTTTCTCAGGAATTCAATTATCTTTCCAGTCTTCCAGTAGCAAGAACACTTAGCCTGAGAGATAAATGTTTATTATGTCATACCAATTTGCCTTTTTTCTTATACTTCCTTGTTTATGTTATTGTCAGTCACTGGAAGTCTTTGAATTTCTAATATTCTCTTGTACCCTGTGAATCTATGCTCTGTGTGTCATAAAATAATCATAAAATCATAGAATAGTTAGGGTTGTAAAAGACCTTAAGATCATCTAGTTAACCCCTTCTTTCTGGAATAGCTTTAGTGTATTTATAGCACCTGTTTTTAAAAAATAGTGAATATATAATACTGTTACTTCGTAATACAAACAATACAAGAGAATGTTTCACCTCCAGGATTAATTCCTTTCTATAAATAGAGCCTCATATGATTGGACATGTGGGCTTGTTGAATCCACATATCCACGCTGTACAAAGCTTTCTACTGTTCTTCAGATATTGGTAAAAGTCCGCAGTGCATTCTTCAGAGTGCAGTGTGGATGCTACACTGCAATAAACATTGTTCTTATTAGAAGATGATGTATTGTGGTAATGTATTATATACAGTAGTATATGAATATTTCAAATAAGTATTTGTCTCTTGCTTCAGATCCTAGTGTCACAGAAAACTTTTTTAAATTGTGGCCTAAGAAGAGTATTAACTCTGAAGAACAGTCTGCAATGTTACAGTAGATACCCCAAAAAAGCCTTTCTTGATGGCTTATATAAATCACAATACTTTAGAATTAAATCCAGGTCTCCTATCACAGAACACCAGGTGCACATTGTAATGAGTCTCAGCGAGGCCATACGTTTTAGCAATTAGATAAGATATTCATATACACTATCATCAGAAAGTGTACAAAGCACTTCATTTTTCTTACAACATATTTTCTGTGACCCTAACTTTCTGATTGTTCATAAATAAAAGTAAAATTGAAAATTTAAATAATAATTCTGGTTTTGTTTTTTTTTTTTAGTTTCATGTTTCTTTGTCTTTTCATTCAGATGTAATCACAGTAACGACAGACTGAGGGCAAATGAAATTAAACCAGTTGGGTGAATTAGCTCAGCAAGTGATGGTTCACAAGAGAGTCTTTATCTACTTTATCCACATACTGTGTGTGCATAATTGCAGGTAAGAGCACTGGTTAAATTTTCTTCAATAGAACGATTATAATGGAAATTATAATTAAAGGTCTGATATTATACTCATGACTACATATTTGGGTCAAAATTGTACATTCACTAGCTTGAAGCCTGTTCTAAAAATCCATTCGATTAAATTTATATTTTATTGTACCCCTTCAGGGGTATGATTATGCAGACAAAATTACTCAGTTCATTTCAAAATGATGCTTATAAAAACTGGCCATTTTTATTAAGTATTTCAGACTTTGAGTGCACTGTTTTTTATATTGAGGTATTGGTCAAACGAAAGTTCATACATTTGTATCTCTGCATATTGCTGAACTATGCTTGTAAAATTTTCCTGAAATTATATATATATATATATTTACCAGAACATGAATTTGAGGTATCTAAGACCTTGTGAAAGGCCGTAGAAGAATCAAGCACCTAATTACCATGTGTGACAACAACAGTCTCTTGTAAATGTCTCAATGCTGTTATTCACTGTGAGAATGAAAACATTTATTAGTCTGTGTAAAATCCTGCATCCATTTTCATGATAGCTAACAACATAAAATCATATCTGTCACTGCTGAAACTACAAACTGGGAGGGAGGACTAACGCTTTTACAAAATACCTTAATTGAGATCATCTCTGGCTAAGTATAGCATAGAATATGAAAGTTACTCAGCAGGCTCTATAAAGATGCGTTTTATGATAGTTTAATATAGCTTCTAAAAGTGCAGATTTTAAAGAGTGTTTTACTTAGGTATGTATGAGGATTTGGTAGACAATATGGCCAACTACTTCACTAGCTTTCTACTAAAACACGTTAGTGAGGTCTATGAATCTGTAGAAGAAAACGTGAAAAGAAATTCTTCTAGAACAAGAATATAGCAGATGACTTTTTCAGTGTGATTTATCAGCTTACAGTTTCAAGGCTCAAGTCTTGATCTTTGAATGCATAGCAAGCACGTAATGCATTTCTGGAAGTACTAGATGTGTTCCCTGTTTTTTCTTCTGCATAAATGCTTTTCTTCATTATAGAAGACACCAACAGAATTAGAATAGCTAGCAACAAATCTGAAAGGTTCCAAAATCAAGTGATAATAATAAATTTCATGAATAATGTGTCTGATGTTTGAAAGCAATAAGCTGTTTCTACATTTCTGGGATTCAGTATAATAAAATAATTGTATTGATCATAGTTGTCCCAGTAATCCAGGTCTTGACCTGAACTGATATTAGATCAGCTAAAGAATGATTTGTACCTTTGCATATTCTAATATTTTTATGAAAGCTGTTACTTCTGTTCAAAAAAACATTATATCTTTACTTACTTACTGCTTATGAAGGATATGCTGGCACAAGAGTTTCGGGGTGGATGGTATTTAATCTTGTTTTCAAAAGTTTTCTGTGCAGGGATTTAACAAAGTCTTGATTTAGGGTGTCTTTTAAGCTATGTCATAAGAAAGAAATCTGCAGAACACATTGGAAGAATATTGGAGTTTACTTAAAAGTTGGAATTTGCTGCATTTAAAAGAACGTAAAAAATAAAACTAAATAGGATTAAAGCCTGAAAGTACAGACTCAGTTCCTGACAAGCCTGATTATCCCTAAGCTTGGTAGATTCAGTTGCTAGTTTCTGATAATTCTGTGTCTGTATGTGCGTATGAGAAACTGGATAGAATCCCAGCTGAAAAATGAAGGGACTTTCTTTCTTCTTAAGTTGAATCTTTGCATTACACCTGCATTATGAGTTGCTGTTTTCCTATATTCTCTGTGTGAATATCTAACAAATGTCGAGGAGCTTGAGGGTTTTTTTCCCTTCAGGGATCAGTGACGACAAAACCAGAATGAATTTAGAAGATAAAAACCAAGATTGACTATAAGTAGATGAGAAGTTTCCCCTCTTTTATTATCAGAAGGATTCTAAATGACCTTTTGTTATGAGATCCTTAAAATATTTGAGAAATACCTGTTGTTTTGTTTTGTTTTTTTTTTTCCCTGACATTCTTATTCTACAGACTTAACTAGTGTTTTATTTGGTATGCTTTTACTCAGATTTTAGAGGGGACAAATAAAATACTGGGACTTTTATAGACAAGGTAGTCCTGGTATTAATTATTTCCTTTTAACTGTGAATGGTAGTTGTAAGAATGTTGTAACAATGACTGTGTTGGGAAATGATGCTTTAATTTTAAACCTTCTAAAGAAAGTAGGTTAAAATTTAGAATTTGAAAAAGAGAATTTACCATGCATTAAAGCCTTTCTGATTGAAAGTATACATAAAATTCATCAACAAAAGCATGGCATTATATGAAAATAGCTTTAAAAATTTAGATGTTAGCTTTGTGCATATACGACTTTTCGTCCTTTCTCAGTACAAGTGGAATTGCATTTGTAGCACTAGCCCACACCATTATCTGATTATCCAGTGAGTAGATGTTTCTCTAAAAATACACCTTTATCTCTTCACATTCTCAGAGCTAGTATCAACAGCATCCTATAGCTGCATTTTTAGTAGTTCTCAGTCTCACAAACATTATAGTAACTCAGTAAACAAGGAAGATTGGAAACTAGTACTAAAGAGTGAATATCTAGAAAAGTAGAATTCTGATGACCTAGATTCTAGAGTTAATTATTCGATCCAACTCCTGTTGTTACAGATGGAAAACTATAATATCTATATTGATAGATGTGTAGGTGCCTCACTCCCATTGAATTAAAATGAGAAGTAGGCTCCTAACTACCTTTCTGAATCTGAGATAAAGTGATTTCAGCAGTGTTTAGTGTCATCAGTGTGGAATTTCTGTCTGCTTCAATGCAGTTGTTTTGCGTTTACTCTGCCTCAATAACAATAAAATTCTGGCCACAGAATTAATTTGTTGTCTATAAATGTTCTGTGATTTTACACTTTTGAAAGAGAACTCTTACAAAAGAAACCCTGTTGAGAAAGTGTATTTATGATTTGAAGAAAAATCATTATTCTCCAAGATTCATCCCATGCCTTGCTTAGATTGCTTGCAGCTATTTCAATCATCACTGCAGAGTCTGACTTAAAATGCAGAGGGAGCAATGTGTCTATATATTAGTAAGGCCTTTTATTAAATCCTTACTTTTAAAAATAATTGGTTCTTTTAATCTATAATGGAACATGGACTTACAGGCTGTCTGTGATTAAAATTAAACCTTATTTGTCTTTTAATATGGTGCTATGTTCATCTGTAATTGAGTAGGGATCGATGCCAGCCCTGTGATAGGCAGTAAGCTTATCCAACATGACGGAGATAGATTTCAGGGAAGACAGACTTTGCTGTTTCTATGTACAAGTGGGATGAGTAGACCATATCAGCAATATTTAATTATTTTGTAAGTAATTATTCATTTGAGGGACACGAGTTTCATAACAGTATTGGAATAGAAGGAAGACTGATACAATTACCATTTGGTTAAGTAAACTGTTTGCAATGGTAGCTGGAAAGTCATAATGAGCTTTTCATTACATTTGAATAAAGGAATGTTTTATTTAATAATAAAGGCTCAGACTAATGTTTAGTATAATGATACTGACTTGGAGGAAAATAAAAACTGACAAACAAATAAAAAACAAGATAAACCAAATGATGGATCAGTAGCATGAATTCTTTCAGGTTTTGTTTTTGTTGTTGGCTTTATTTTTCCCTCTGTTTTGTAAAGATCCTTTGTTCTTGTAGAATCATACAACAACTTAGTTTGAGAAGGACCTTTTTAGGTTATCTAATATCACCCCCTGGTCACAGTAGGTCTAGTTAAATCAGGATGGTCAGGCCTTGTCCGGTTTAGTCTTCAACACCTCCAAGGATGGAGAATCTGTAGCCTTTCTGGGTATTCTAATCCCATACTTGACCACCCTTGTGGTAAAAATAAGTATTTTTTTCCTAATCTCTAATAAAGATTTCCATGTTCCAACATGTTTTTGATGCCTGTCAACCTAGTGCTGTGCACCTCTTGGAAGAGTCTGCCTCTGTTTTCTCTGTATCCCCTGAGCAGGGAGTTGCAGATGCTACTGCTTGCCCAGAACTGGACACAGTACTCCATTGTGGTCTAACCAGGGCTGAGCGCTGCTCAGCAATAACTAAAACCTCCCGGTATGATCAACACTGTTTCCAGCACAAATCCAAATCACGGACCCATACTAGCTACTGTAAAGAAAATTAACTCTACTCCATCCAAAACCAGCACAGTAACTTTATACTTTTTTCTGAAGTATTGCTAATACAAAGCATACTTTATTTTATCGTGGTCTGGTAAGATTTATGGGTATAATCAGGAAAATTTTTAGATCA
This sequence comes from Nestor notabilis, assembly GCF_000696875.1. Taxonomy (NCBI): domain Eukaryota; kingdom Metazoa; phylum Chordata; class Aves; order Psittaciformes; family Psittacidae; genus Nestor; species Nestor notabilis. The sequence goes on along the minus strand of NW_009943062.1, from coordinate 1,542 downwards.
CAAAACAAAACTGAAAAAATTTCATTTGCCATTATGATAATATCAAAAGCTACTTCTTAAAGAAATAAGATGCTGCAGTGTGCTTCCTATGAAGACTTTTTTTAATACCTGATGTAAGTAACTAACCTTACTGTGCTTTTAAGGAAAAAGCAGCTAAGACAGAAAGACATTCTTTTCCCTTCACTGTTTTCATGCAATTCCTCAGATAGATTACCCCTACATACATGTCTTTTTTAAAACTTATAATAGTTTTATAGTTTCAAATGACAGTTTGTGTTCCCTCAAATGTACTATTAGCATCTTAATAGAAAGGAAAAAAATGTATGAAACAGCACCATCATTATTTGTCATGATTTTTAAACAAAATATGGAATAGTTTAAATTCCCAAACAGGTGCAGTGCCTTTGGCAGTGCCAATGTCTGTGTTATTTATTTAATACCCAGGACCAGGGAGTCTGATGTTTGGACAAACATCCATCAATAGATAACTGTGGAATACTTCAGAAAATTCTCCAACTCTGTAACACAAAATAAAGGTGAGGGGGTTAAGTTAGTCTGCCTGGGAAAAGTTGAGGGCATGTCAGCCAGTTCTTCTTCTTCCTTTTTCTTTCCTCTTTCACTTTCCAGAAGACAAGGGTAGGTTTGTCTGAGCAATAAGTAATTTGAAACTGCTGGGCAGTGAATCATACAACTTGCACTGTGTTTCACTAACTTTGCCTATTTGTAACATGTTGCACTAACAAAATGAAAGTTTATTCTTATCAAACACAATAAAAAATACATTTCATAAGGCTTCATGTAACATAATGTCTTTAGTCTGTCTTCAACATGATTTCAGAGAAAGCATGCATTAGGGTTTGTTTGTTTGTTTGTTTACTTCATACTTCCACCAAACTGTCCATTCACCATGAAAACTGAGTTTTCCAAATTGAGTTTGAGTATGTGTACACAGCAGATACAGCAGGTTCTTAATGACTTCTTTGCCTCAGTCATCACTAGCAAATGCTCAGACCACATCACCCAAGCCTTGGAAGGCCAACGCAGGGATTGCGAGAACGAAGACCTTAGGCCCATGGTAGGAGAGGATGATGAGGTCCGAGACCACTTTAAGAACCTGAACGTGCACAAGTCCATGGGACCTGATGAAGGCCATCCACGGGTCCTGAAGGAGCTGGCAAATGAAGTTGCCCGGCCACTTTCCATAATATTTGAGAGGTCATGGCAGTCAGGTGAAGTTCCAGATGATTGGAAGAAGGGAAATGTAACCCCCATTTTCAAGAAGGGGAAGGTGGAAGACCCAGGAAGCTATAGACCAGTCAGTCTCACCTCTGTGCCCGGCAAAATCTTGGAGCAGATTCTCTTGGAAAGAATGCTGAGGCACATGAAAAAGAAGGAGGTGGTTGGTGACAGCCAGCATGGTTTCACTAAGGGGAAATCCTGCCTTACCAATTTGGCGGCCTTCTATGATGGGGCTACAGGACTGATGGACAACGGCAGAGCAGCTGATGTCGTCTACCTGGACTTGTGCCAGGCATTCGACAC
>NW_009943061.1:41996-50750 GCF_000696875.1 Nestor notabilis | reverse complement strand
CCCTCTACTCTGCTCTTGTGAGACCCTGCTTTGAGAACAGTGTAGAGTTCTGTCATCCTCAACATAAGAAGGACATGGAGCTGTTGGAGCAGGTCAAGAGGAGGGCCACGAGGATAATAAGGGGGCTCAAGCACCTCCCATACGAAGACAGGCTGAGAAAGTTGGGGCTGTTCAGCCTGGAGAAGAGAAGGCCACGGGGCGACCTCATAGCAGCCTCCCAGTATCTGAAGGGGACCTGTAAGGATGCTGAGGAGGGACTCTTCATCAGGGACCATAGCAATAGGAAATGGGGTAATGGGTTTAATCTTAAACAGGGGAAGTTCAAGTTAGGTATAAGGAAGAAGTGCTTTACTGTGAGGGTGCTGAGGCACTGGAACAGGTTGCCCAAAGAAGTGGTGAATGCTCCATCCCTGGCAGTGTTCAAGGCCAGGTTGGACAGAGCCTTGCGGAACATGGTCTAGTGTGAGGCGTCCCTGCCCATGGCAGGGGGATTGTCCCTGCCCATGGCAGGGGGGTTGGAATTAGATGATCTTAAGGTCTTTTCCAACCCAAACCATTCTATGATTCTATGATTCTATGAAGTTGTCTGCAGGTTTTATCAGTGAAACTACAGCAGCCCCACCAGACAGCCAGCTTTAGCACCAGGCTTTCCCCTGATAGGTTCCACAGCAGCAAGGCAGCTCACCAGACAGAGGCACAGCACATTCGTTTCAAGAGGCGACACAAATCGTTTCAATCACCATGTTTGAACAATAAAACACTGAAACAATATAGCTGAAAGAAAATAAGGGGAAGAATTATCACAGAGCAAGCTCAAAGCACATAAACTGACATCTCTAAGAGAAGACAGTTCTTAATGCCATGTTAATAAGGGTGGGCCAGATATTGATACTGTTTGCAGCTCATATAAATAAAATCGTGTGCATTGCTTGGTAAAGTGGTGAGTGCAAAGGTTTCACTTATGCTTTTTCTGGGATAAAATGCAAAGTCAAAAACCTTTTGCAAGACAGCTTCATTAACATTAAAAAGATGTAAAAGTATGACATTCTTCTAGTACAGAGAACAGCTACAAAGGTAGTAACCCTCACCTCCTGAACATCACTTTACCTTCCTTAATAGCAAAGCTCTGTGGAAAACACATTAAACAATATTATCATAGAGCTTCCTACTTCACAGAGAGCAGAGTCTCCTCATGGTGACTAGAGCAAGCTAGAAGAAAAATGATGTCGCAAAAGGTGACCTCTGAATAGTTTTACAGGGAAGTGATAATATAAACCTGTTCTCCCAAAATAGAACAGCACACGAATTGCAGTTACGAGCTAAAGAAGATTAGTTCAATTCTCCTACAGCAGGGAGAAAGCATTTTGTTTAAATTTAAGAAGCTACAAATTTAGAAATATGATTACATTAAGCAGAATCCAGTTTTGTATGACCTTTCTCATTGACAACATGGTATGAGTAATCTATAGAAACACTAGTCTTGTCATTTCAAGCAGTGCATAGCAGCATTAATGCTGGAGACCTTCAAGACTGCCTAATGACAAATTGTGGTAGCACTAGTTAGCATGCAGAGTGCCAAAATCCCATGAGAGTCAAAATATTCCCACAAATATATATCACCGATTACAGTTTTGTAAAGTAGACACAACAGATTTCTTACAAACAAATTGAGCATTTGAAAGCAGTCTTCAATACTTTTATTTTTTTTAGGTAATCAGGTTGATTTATTTTTTTAGAAGTGGTGACAGTACAAATTCATACCTGTTTCAGTCAGTAAAATCGTGCGTTTATAGTCTATAGCAATGCTGAATTTATAGGCTTTGGGGATTTATACATAAATAAAGCTGAAGCTTAAAAATAGGCAAAGTATCCTCAAAGTCCTGTTTAAAAATATTTACAGTTCGTGAGCCAGGCTGACCAGCAGTTTCTTCATACATACAAATACTCATATTGTCCTGAAACTTTTACATTCAAAATTATACTTACTTAAACTTCCTTTTGCTTTTCAACTTAAAAGCCGCCCAGAAGCAAGGTTTTCCTAGCATGTCACTTTTTCTAGAACAAAAGAGCTTTGTCAAGGGATGGCGGGAGCGGCCCCCCCAGCCACATCCAGCAGCTCCCACCCGGACCTTCCCAATGGAACCCAGCCCAATGCCAGGGTCTTTGCCCAGGATGAGGGACGCTGCTGCTGCTTTATCGCTGCCGCATTCAGCCTGCACACGGGTGATCCCAGATTCACACACATGGACACAAGCACACACACACACACAGAGGGCGCCAACAAGGCCGGCCACACGAACTGCCGCAGACAACGCGCTGCCTTCACGGGGCCCACATACAGCACTCGTGTAAAACACAAGCCCAGGCAGCCAAGTCCCCTCCTCCTATTCAGCTGTGAAGGCGCACACACACAGAGCACCCTCTAGGTTCGCATGCACGTTTGTGGATCCCCTGAGCACTGGCACAGCTCCTCTGCCCCTTTCACACCCCTGCCTAGATCCCAGGCCCTCTTACCTGCCCCTCAGGTCCCTTCTTGCTGGCTGGGCCTGCTTTCCGTTTGCAGCGAACACTCACACACCCCCCCCAGATCTAGTGCAGACATGCTTGCCACCACAGCAGCCAGTGCCAGGCACACAGGCTGTGGTCCACAGCCCCTCTCTCACCTCACACCATTCCCACCCCAGAGGCTGCCACCCACCCTGGGGAAGGCACAGAGACCCCACTGCCTGACTCCAGAGGCCAGGGGTGCCCACAGCCCTGGTCTGACTTCAGCTGCAGGCACCAAATCCATTCACACCAGCACCTAGCAGCTGGCAGCTAGTCCTTGGAGCACACACACACACAGGGGGCAGAGTGAGATTACACATAGAGGTCATTACGAAAGGATTTAATCAGAAGATCAGACAGACTGTGGTGATCAGGTGCAGGGTCTGTCAGACAAGCATACTGGGCAGCACTGGTTTACAAGTAACAAGTCCCTTCCACTCCCTTTTCTGTCACTTTGTTCCTCCCTCATCCCCTTGCTTTGCATATTCCTCCACCAGCTTGTGCAGTACCAGCAATCCCCTGTGACATCCTGGATGCTCAGGTTAGCAACCGTTTCAGTTGCAGTCCCAGTTACCTGCAGTTTCCTTATAATCCATTGATTTTGTTTCTCATCTTTGTCCCACTGTGTTTGTCTGTCACGTCTGCGTCTGTATTTTGATTATTGCTTTCCCCTTCTCCTTTTCATCACATTTGACAACATCTTACAGAAATAAACATTCCCACATTCCCCACACTTTTTATCAGTTGGTGTGACATACCCCTACGTACTCCCACATACCCATACAAACTTCTGATTGAAGTTAAGTGAAATCAAGTGAAAAATGCTCTTCAAAAGTATCCATGGATAAATTGCCAGGGGAGTCTTCCACCTTCTATTCTTGCTTCTGGTGTGTTCAGGCAAGGACTGTATTCATACTCATGTACATAATTCGTAATCCCTGCATTGACAAAGAAGCTCCATTTTGTTTCTAAGAATCCTTCTGGGAGGAAAGCTATACTCAGTATGAGTAAAGGGTGCTTTCAATTCTACTGCAATAAGCCAGTATTAGAAAAAGAAAAAAAAGTCCTGATAGTTCACACACTGAAGGCAAGCATTTGAAAGACAGCTTATTATTTCTTTCCCTCATGTTACAATGGTTACTTATGTGCAAAGTCTCTAAAGGAGTTCTATGCAATAATGCTCAAAACCTGCACAACAGCAACCTGGCTACAAAATTTAGAACAAATGGTAAGCACAGCGAGAGGATTTTTCTTAAACAGTTTTCATTTAGGAATAGTAATAACATACTGGCCAAGGGTGGCCAGGGAGTGTAACAACACAGGCAACGAAAACACATAATAAACAAAACTGGCATCATTAAAGTGGAGAAAGATTAAAAAACATTACATCTTTGGAATTCTCTACTCTCCTCCACAGCTCCAGAAAAACTTCTGGACTTCAAATGTCTGCTCTCCCTAAAAAGTATAATTTAATTCTCCCTCCTCTATGAAAGCATTTATTGTTTGGGGTTTTATTTTTTCTTGCAATTTAAAGTTCAGAAACACTGTCAGGAGGACACAAAAGATTATGCCTAAAATTAACTACATTGGGTAATAAAGAAATTATACCCAATGTTCCAAACCAAAATTATTTGAATTAGAGTATTGAGGGTGGAACTTTTGTCAAAGTGTTAATCTAGGTAACCATCTAACCATCAGATGAGCTCAATCCTTCTAGCCTCTTATAGCACACCTGAGAGATAGAACCTACAGTTGCTCAGCATACATATTTTAGCCTAAAAGAAATGTTTCCTTACAAGTGTGTCTAAAGTGCCCCAGCTGCCTGTTTAACATGCATTTTGTGTTAATTTAATTCCTCTGTGTGCAAAGAATTTGACATAACACAGATTAACTCTTCCCCCAACCTCAGCCTCTACTAGGAAACTAAACATAGGTTGCACATTCCCAAAAAGTTGCTCCAAGTATCAGCATTTTATAGCAATTATACTTTACAAAATATTCTGCAGCTTCTAATTGAGTCAGGCAGGTTTTATGAAGAAAGGCTTTTTTTTTCCCCCCTCTTACAAAACACAGCTTATGAATTCTACCTGCTTACTGATAAATTTGACAGTATTGGAAAAATAAGGCTGCTGATTTAGGAAACAAGAATTATTCACACTAGGGAGGAATATATCATTAACCATTTTATGTTTCTTAATCTGTTCTTCATGTGCTGTAGATAGAACAATTCTGCCACCTAGAGTAAAATACAGGACCAAGATAAAAAGATTCTGGTGAACATGCACTATCTTCTTGATTAATTTGAAATGGAAGAGATACCCTTTGTGATTAAATGCAAATATTATGGGTTTATTCATATTTTTTTTAAATCATGCTACAAAATATTTAGTAGGCTGTGCTGCTTGCTATCCAAATCAGCGACATTACTTGGGAACTAGGTGGAGTATATGTTAAATAGAGTTGAGATCATTTACATTTTTATTGGCCTTTTCATTATACACATCTCCAAATATTTCCATAACTCCACAAAGCAGACATCCATTTTCCCATACAGAATGGAATAGAATTCCCTTATCAAGGTTTTAAATTAGGAATTGGTCTGTTTGGTGAAATCAGGAAATTGTAATCCAATTTAACAGAAAAATCATTCCAGTTCATATACATATATATGTATCACATTTCCAAATATTTTTATTTGAGGCCAAAAAAGGCTTCTAGTTGATATGTAAAACACTGTCCTCTAGCTGGAAGGGGAAGTGAGGTAATGGCAAGGTAAAGCAATTCCTTACAGAGTTGATGATCTTCAACTTAATTTATGTAGAAGCTAGGATTTTAGCATCTTATTAGTATGAATTAATGCATCTATCTCCAGTTCTCCAGCTCACAAGGGTGAAGAACTGATGTCTCCTTGGATATGAATCTCTGGTTTTAAAGATTCAGATAAATTTAAAGCAATAAATCATCTTATTCTGAGGGCTGAAAGGACATATGCTGAGCTCTTCCGTAAGCAGTTATGTCAAAGTACCAAATAGCACATAATTTTTCCTCTAGTGACTGAAATATATTTGTCATCATGGTAGATGGAGATTTACTTCCAGCTGAACAGACTAAAAATATCATTTTCTTCCTCTAGGTTTTCTCTCAGACAGAGGAGAACACCTTATGAAGGGTATTGAAGGTTAATCCCCCAGCTCATCGAGCACTAGTTGAAAAGGCATGGACAAGAATTCCCTTCACGGCAGGTTTTGAATGTAACCTCTATATCACAAAGTCTTTAAAACGTTTGTTGCTAGAAGCAAGGAGGGTTTGCCAGATAAAGCATCTGTCTTTTTCACAGTTCTCTTCCTTAAACACCTGCTATTCTTTAAGCCTAGATATTGAGATAGCTGGACCTTGGCATAACCCATCATGACCATCCTCATGCGGCAAGTTTTTGTGACAGGAAAAGCACCAAGAATGAGGTGTTGCTGGGATTAAAAATAGCCTGTGCTTATTGGCAATAATATGTTACACGGGATGCACATAGCACATTTCATCTGAGGATCTAAGTGTTTTGCAAACATTAATTAAGCTCTGCACTGCTGTTATGATTCACAGAATGTCATTATCACACCCAAGGGATGCAGGAAAGAAAGCCATTGAAGCAAAGTACAGGGAAGCAAGCCCTTGAAAGCACAATGACTCTGGATCCATTTCAGATCACATCAATCTACATATATCCTGGGACAAAGAAAGTAAAGTCAAGGATTACTCAGAAGAGACAATTTTATTTTTACATGATCTATAAGCCATAGGTACTTTAAAAAAGTACTGGTTTCTTCGGACCATTCTTTCTTTCTTGTCACTTGTGGGATTACATATTATTAGCATTTCCCAGTCCTATCATTATTTCTGTTTATTCTGCTCTCTTCCTAACCCTGAGTACATTCACCTCTCTTTTCAAATCTGCTAGTCTTGACCTACTTCCAATCATTTGTCCTGCAAAGTATCACATTTCCTCTGAACACCCTATCCCTCACGTTCTTCCACTTGACATTCCCCTCCAGACGCCAGAGAACACTTTTCTCTCTCAACCTTTACCACATTTCTCAATACTGCACTGCCCATTTCTGACTCCCTGGGGAGCAAATTGTTTTCTATTGCTAGGAACAGGGAGTAAATAGACAAATATCTCAGGAGCAGAGCACAGCAACCATTAGTTGTCCCTCACTACTTTCTTTTCTCATCTCCATTACAGTAGAAACACACTGAAGGATGTTTTTTCAGAGTTTCAGTAACTGGCGCCTTTTGTATTGTGATAGCTCTTCATAGTATCAGCCATGATACAGGAAGCCAGCCTGACCGAGCACCTCTCTGGAATGCCTGTGTACAAACAATCATAGCATGCAGAATAGACATTAGGACTGCATGCAGGGCTGTGATCCCATCGGGACCATGGAAATATGGCAGGACAGATCACAAAACAGCTGCTGCAATGAGTGGATATAGGACATGATGGTGAGGAGGGGAGTTACCCCTGATGTGAGAGCAGGCATGTGTGGAGCTCTGTCTGGAGATGGGTGATGAACCAGCTTCTATGGGTCAGAATCACTGGGCAGATCAAAGTAGGTAATGCAGTAGTGAATGCCTGCTACCAGCTACCCAGATCAGGAGGAAATACTGGATTTTTGTGGCTTTCTTCAGGCAACTGAAGAAGCCTCACGTGCACAGGCCCTGGTCCTCATGCAGACTGTGACCACCCCAATATCTGCTAGAAGGATAACACAGCAGAGCACAAGCAATTGAGGATGTTTCAGGAGTGTGTTAATGATGACTGATAGCAGTGATCAAGCAGCCAATAAGGGCAGATGCTCTGCTAGACTTTGACTTACAACAAAAGAACAGGTCAGGGGTGTTGTGATTTAACTCCCACAGGCAGCTCAGCCCTACACAGCTATTCGCTCCCTTCCCCACCCCACACCCCACCCCCCCCACACGCTCCCCAGAGGGATGAGGGAGAGTTTTAGAAAGGCAAAAGTGATATTTAAAAAAGAAACATTTGAAACTTGTAGGTTGACCTACAGACACCTAAATAATGGGTGGAAAAAGACGGGGAGAAAAAACAAAATAAAAATACACAAAAGCAATGGCTTACCACCAGCCAGCTGATACTCAGCCAGTCCCCAGCAACATCAACCCCCTGGAAAATTCCTCTCCACTTCTATTTCTGAGAACAATGTCATATGGTATGGAATATCCCTTTGGTCAGTTGAGGTCTGCTATCCCAGCTGTGTCCTTTCCCAGCTCCAAGCTACTTCTTAGGGGGGAGAGGGAGAGCAGAGAAACAGAGAAGGCCTTGATGCTGTGTTAGCACTGTTTAGCAATAGCAAAATATTGGTGTGTCATCAGCATTTGGTCACAAACCCAAAACACAGCCCCATACAGGCTGCTATAAAGAAAATTAATTCCATCCCAGCTAGACCCAGTATAGTGGGTATGAAGGCTAGGGACATCCTTGGCTGCAGCAGCCATGATGTACGGAGTTCAGGATCCAGAGAGGTGGAAACAGAGGAAATAGCAGGATCCTGAACTCCAGGAAAGCTGACTTTGCCCTGTTCAAGGACCTGCTTGGAGGGGTCATATGGAGTACAGTCCTGGAGAAAAGAGTGGTTCAGGACAGCTATTTGAGGACTAGCAGATAGCCAGTGTCATGTCTTCAAAAGGGCAAGGAGGAAGATCTGAGGAACTACAGGCCAATCAACCTCACCTCAAACCCTGGAAAAGTGATGGAGCAAATAATCCTGGAAGACATTTCCAAGCACAAGAAGAACAGGGAGGTGATGAGTCAGCATGAACTTACAAAGTAGGAATCATGCCTGAGCAGCCTAACAGCCTTCCACAAGTGATGAACTCACTGGGTGAGGAGATACCGGTGGATATGGTTTATCTTTACTTTAGCTAGGCTTTTGACAGTCTCCCACATCTTTCTTACATACTGACAAAATTAAGTGGACAAAGTGTATTGAAAACTGGCTGAACTGCCAGGCTCAAACTGGTCATTGTGATCAGCAGCACGCCTTGCCAGATGCCAGTCACTAATGTATCCCTCTTCCTTAGTGAACTGGAAGATGGGATAGAGCACACCAACAGCAAGTCTGCAGATGAGAACTGATGGGGAGAAGTGGCTGATATACCAGATGGGTGTGCTGCCATTCCAAGGGGCCTCCA
>NW_009943061.1:41430-41965 GCF_000696875.1 Nestor notabilis | reverse complement strand
AGGAATCTTGTGAAGTTCAGGAAAGGGAAGTTTCAAGTCCTGTCTTTAGGAACAAATAACCCCATGCACCAGCACAGGCTGGGGGGCAACCAGAAGGAAAAACAGCTCCCCAGAGAAAGGTCAGACCCTGATGGACAACAAATTGAACATGAGTCAGCACTGTACCCTAGAAACAAAAGTCAACAGTCTTCCAGGATGCACTAGGAAAAGCCCTGCAAGCAGTACAAGAAAGACGGACAAACTGGAGAAGTTCCAGCACAGGGCCATGAAGATGATTGCAGGACACAAACATCTGATGAGTGGCTCAGAGAGCTGAGGTTGTTTAGGTTGTAGAACAGAAAGCTCAGGGGGACCTTGTCATCGTGTATCAATACCTAATGAAAGCAAGACTAAGCGAGACTCTTCACATTGAAAGGACACAAGGTATCCTTCTGTGGAAGGGTTCAAAACCAAACAGGAGAGAGTCTTGAGCAACCTGCTGTAGGTGACCCTGCCTTCAGTGGGTGTTAGATTAGACAGCCTCCAGTAGTTCCTG
>NW_009943061.1:30098-41399 GCF_000696875.1 Nestor notabilis | reverse complement strand
CCTGTGATCCATGTCCTGGTGACTGAATAAAGAGGAGAGGGGGGAAGGGGGAAATTAAAAAAAAAAAAAAAAAAAAAATGGAAAAAGGAAACTGACTGTTCCCCAATATGTTTCAAAATCAATGTGTGGAAAGAGATCAGAGATTGTTAGACACTCTCAGGAAATATACACTAACTGCAACCCACAAGCAGATTTGGGCATCAGTCATCTCACCCAGAATAAGATCCCAGAATGCTTTTGAAACACAAGGTGGGCTAACTGAGCATGTTGAGTTCCAATGAAGTCAAGCTGCAAGACTCTCTTTCAGGAAAGAAAACACAAACTCTGGAAACAGGTACTATGTTTCAGCAGAGTACATATGTTAATGTCTCCGGCTACTGAGCAGCAATGACAGGATAAGCTTGAACATTCCTCACTCTTATTTGCATTTACTCTATTAATTTATAAGGGTTTTTAGAATAACTAGCAACACAGATGTGAAATACATATAGAGCACTTTTGAAGTCTTTGTGACGGTTCTGTACCATTTACTTTACATTCTCAGTACATTTGTGTCTTTTCCTTCTCTCCATCATGTCACTTTATGGAAGTCCCTGTTCAAGATGAAGGAAGGTCAAACCCACTTTTTATATTATACTTTTCCTGGATTTTCATTTTACTTGCCACTCGCTTCCCTTCCCCCTCACCTCCCAAAAATGACTAGGTTAAAGTATCCTGAAATACAGAACAGAGTTCAAGGTAGCTTTGAAAATCAACGCTTCTCTTTGCAAGAGAAAATGCTTAGCTCTCAGAAGAGTTTTGTCCCTTAATCTAGCAATTACTAATAATATCTAGAATTCAGAACAGTACTTTCAATTAACAGAAGCTTAACATTTATTCAACCCCTTGCAGGAAGCCAGTTACTACTGTCTTTATTCTACAGAACAATTGAACTGTCTAATTAAAAGTCACAAAGTATGTAAGTAACAATAAGAACTAGATTTCAACTTCCTGTCTGAAGCTTAACAAAATGTATTATGTTATCTCTTTGTATTAATTAAAGCAAAGATCCAAAGGTACTACCTTTGTCAATACTCACCTTTGATAGGCCAGAAAACAGAAATCTTTTACTTCAAAGTGACAATAGACAAAACAGTAGAATCTTTCACTTGAATCCTTCATTGCTTTAAGGTGTTAGTAGGAATTTATGTGAATCCTTGGCCATGTCTTTTATACATATATATATATATGTATATATAAAACCACATACACACTGCTGAAGTCATGTTTGAAGCATTCTCTTTTACAGAAGTTTTCTTCTGTTCCTGTCATTACTGTGAAGATTGCCACGCTAGGCAGTAGCTGTTTTCATTCAGACTGAACCTGACTGAGATGCACTGGGTTGGGTCCTATCAGGTAAGGCCCTCAAAATGTGCAAAGCACCTTCTGTAGCAGTCCAGGCAGAGTGATCAAATACTAACTTGGAGTGCACTGGGAAAGCCCAGCTGGGGTTTTATCTGGCTGCTGAAACAGAAAAGAACGAAGACCTACTGGTTCATTAAAAGCAGTTTTGCAAGACCTGCAGTTTTGTAGAGTATATCCAAGAGCAGCCATCACCATGTAAGATGAAGAGGGCTGTATAAAGAAAGGTTCATGAAGCAAACTTCTTCACTGTTGTGAGCAAGACATTACTGCTATGTTTTATCACTGAAAAACAGAAATAAAAATCACACTACCTCATTTTCACTGACAGGTAAATGATTTACATAGTGCAGAGTACATGTAATAGTATGATATATTCTTACACTGTAAAGATGCAAATATGCAGTCTCATACACAACAGTCATTTTCTATGTATTTCTACAATCCAATTCTGCTGTGGAGGGAAAGTGTAAATTAAATATTCAGTAATTAAGTAACTAATTCAGTAATTAAGGTTTTGGTTACACTTCCAGCACGACTTAGCAAGAATTTGCTAATTTCAGCTAACCATATCATACTACCAGAGATGGGGACAGAAGTGCAATAGGAACATTAGTAATAATCTTATTGGAAGACAATTTGGAAGAAATGCCCAAGGTAACTTTCATAAGCTATAATTTCAAGTTGGCAAGTTGATGGAGCACTACTTAAGTGTTTCAGGTTTATAGGATGCTATTTTAAACCAGCTTAAAAGCCACAGGTGTTGGTAAATCTTTTTGGTGTCCATACCAGTAAGCTATAAAAATGCAAGGAGGCTTCCAATTATAGATTCACAATCCTGAAAAACTGAAAAGTACCCCTCTGGTAGGATACATGGATTTCCCTAAAGACTTCAATAGGCAAATTATGAGTGTGATATATCATGCACACAGAACTAAAACAGTGGTGCACCAGTGCAAGACCCTCGAGAAAAAAAAAAGAAGAAACAGCTAGTGTTTCCACAGAGTTCAGGCTATATTTAAAGTGAGGGAACTACTTGTTTAATTCCCAAGTCTTTCTGTTCAAATGAATGTTTGATTTCTCCCAGACAGGGAATACAGGAAGAAATAAAAGGCTTTTTCACAAACAGCTAAGAAATTGAGCCGCCTGCCTAGTTTATATAATTCTTTGTAGAAAAGTCATCCTCTAATGTGCATACTAATTTTCCCTTGTGAAAAGGAGCAGCAGTAATAACCAACAAGTTGAACATTAGCATATTTGCGACCTAAGTGTCAAATCAAAATGTGTGAATTACAGTGCTGCCTTCTCCATTGATGTTGAATTCTGAACATATGCCATCTTACACAGTGCTTGGAGATGAAGAACATCTTTAAAGGGATAGAAAACATACACCCCCTTCTCCCTCTGGAACAAAAGAAGAAAATTAATGTTTAGTTGTAATGCAACAAAATCAATCACAGCTCTTTGATAATAGGTTTGTCTGAGCTCCCCTGGAAAATAGGACACTTGAGAATTCTTAACTACAGTAGATACAAATTCAAAATAGCCAAGGAAGGCTGAATTATTTCCATTCAGTTTGGAAATAATTACAATATCAGAACAGTTGGTTCTGCAGGAATACTGAATGATCTGACAGAAGCCAAAAAGACAAAATGATCATCTGAATCAGAATACATCACCTTTACCTACACATGCATACGGCAGGTAACAAGCATGGGGTAAATATTCCTCTCGAGTTTGGCAAAGGATATACCCTAAGAGAATCTCAAGAAAGGAATGAAGGAGTACATGTTATTTGGGATCAAACACTTAATTTCAATAACTCTAGATAAAACAATGGGAGCATAAACAGAACTGTATTCTCCGCTATAAACTCTGGAGCAAGGCATGGCAAAGTATATGGTCTTTAGAGAAAGCGACAGCAGGAGTTTCTGCTTTGATGCAACTCTCTTTCACAGGACTCCTGCAGGACCTTTACTTTAAATTACGGGATCTCCATATAATTCTCAAATTATTACCAATGTCATTAATGAGGGCTCTGAACAACTGAGTCTCTTCAGACATGTGGAAGAGCATGGTTTGGTTTTCTTTTTAGCTTGCTCTACTGAAAGAGTACATATATCTCTCAATATGATTGATTCAAAAAGATAAAAAAAAAGCCCTTGTAATAGCATCACAGTAACTAATTACCTTGCACAACTGGCCATAGTTTAAATGTCCTTATCACAATTTTCTACACACCCAATCCTGACATCATGCATGTTCAAGCTGATTAGCAGCTCGACACCAAATTCTACACTGGGCTGCCAAGTCTCTTTCCCGAGTTCTATATTATACCTACAGCATTCTAAGGATAAATTAGTTGACATTTCTAACATGTATTTATCAAAACTGATCACCTAATCACTCTTCTATGCTTTATTACACAAATTCCATCTTTCCCATCTTTAATGAAGTTAAGGACCAGTAAATCTAACAAGGTGCCCTCACTATTCCCATCAGTTTATGCAAGCATATTACTCCCTTTAGTTTCTTAACTCTCAACTGCTTTGTCATAATGAGCACTTTCTTTTACAGCCGTTTGAAAGGGAAACTACTGTTTTTCTTTATCCATAGTAATTTGGGATGTTGAAGGACAACGTAATACTAATTTTTTCTTTTCAAGAAAATAATCAGATTCAAGACTGCAGTAACCAGAGCTCCTTCAAGGCTTTTTCTTAATTAATATTGGCATGATTTAGATAGAAAAAGCTTCAATATTTTGGTGAATGAGAATTTTCTCTATTATTATACTTGTCTGGCTAATATTAGAAATGGCACTGAGTAGCTACAGTAGTTGCCTCATACACATAATGCCCAGCAATGCCCAGTAGCTCTGGACAGACCTTGAGAAATGAAGTATTCCAGGCCTAATAAATTAAAGAAAATCTCCAATAAAAAAACTTTGAACTTGAAAAAAAAAAAAAAACCCAACAACTTAGTTTTGCCTATAACATGAGGAGACACATTGACAACAGCAAAGAAGCAGAAATGTCCCAGGCCTGATTTAGACAATGGAGGTTGCGCAAGTATGCTTAAGGGCTGCTCTGCACAAACTTTTTTTTGCATTACCCAGGACAAAAAGTCAGATTTACTGCAAAATGTAACTTCATGTTGAGGCAGACCCTGGCAGCGATGGGTTGAGCAGTGTACCAAAAGAAATTATGATCACTGATACGCATTATATTTAGCTCTTTTACACTATAAAACTTTTCTGAAAAGGATGCATTCTTTCTTATTTGAAGTTTCTCAACAGGAGTTTGGGCTTGGGTTTTTGTTGTTTGGGGTTTTTTTTACTTCTACATATTACGTTTGGGGGATTTGTGGATTACAAATTTGAAGACTTACATTGAAGCCGAAACTACAGTTAAAGCACCCCTTTGGCTGAACAATTCAGCAATGCCTAGATGTATGAATGCAAGGGCTTTTTAGAGTGCCATGGACCTCATCAGAAAAGGTCCACATTCAGAAGCCCTTTACTTGTTAGGTACTGGCAATACATTAACCTTATCAACTTTCATCAAAACTCGGTGGTTTTTTTCCTTATGTGTCTGCTGCTGCTTCTACCCTGAACAGAAATTAATCAAAGTCTCTGGCAATGTAAACTACAGTTACTCAGGCTGTTATATGCTCTAACTAGGCAACAGCATACAAAAATGAAAACACTTGAAAAACCACAGGTTCTGGTCATTGGTTTTTTTTTTCTTGTAGAGATTTAGGGTAGTCATCTATCTTGGAGCATTCCTGGCAGACAACATTCTATCTCCAAAAGCATATCCGAAGTTATTTCCGATGGTTTATTTATCCTTCTCAAGCTATTTTATCTAAAATTGCTACAGAAGATTAACACATTCTATAGGTTGAGTAGAAAGCAGAATGGATCCCCCTCTTCCCCCCTTCCACCACCCCCCCAGCAGTATTTTAATTCACAATCCTCTCTAGGATTTTATCTCTACACCTTAAAAACAGGAGGTATATTTCAGGAGAGTGGGGGGAGGAAAGGCACTTCAGCAATTACATAATCTGTGTTCAAACTTTCCTCACATATTCCTCATCTTTATA
The DNA here is from genome assembly GCF_000696875.1 of Nestor notabilis. Taxonomy (NCBI): domain Eukaryota; kingdom Metazoa; phylum Chordata; class Aves; order Psittaciformes; family Psittacidae; genus Nestor; species Nestor notabilis. The sequence goes on along the minus strand of NW_009943061.1, from coordinate 35,897 downwards.
ACCAATCAAGCAATTGTTCTTCCAGATTCCTGTATTTCAGAGCACAGACAAATAATGGCAGACTTTCTCCCGTGCCCCTGTCCCCAGCCTCTTTCTTCACCCACGTGCAGTAGTTGTGACTTCCAATTTCTGAAATATTTTCCTATTGCTAAGCCTCCTCTCTATAAAACCAATGAGAAAAACTAGACAGTAAGTGGCTTTGCAAAATGCAAGTAGTATACAGAACAAATAGGAAATCCAGCATGAGCTTCAGAAATTACTTCCAGAATATTATCAACCACTAGCTGACAGATAAGACCTCTTTGAACACAGACAAACTCCAGCCTTCAGAACTTAACTAGTTAACTTCTTCTTGGAAACACTGGGGGAAAAAGTGGTATTTTTAAATGCAGAAGTAGGAGAGACACAGGACTGAAGCAGACAAGTACTGCAGCATTAAGCTGACAGGGAACTCAGCTAGACTTTGAATACAGATAAAATTCCTTGATGAAGAAATATTTTCCACTGTATAGCTACATTAATGGATACTGAGCACATCCTTACAAGGCAGTCAAAAAGAACAGGGAGTAAGGGAGACCTCCAGGAAAACTGACCCAGAACAAGCTTAATCAAGAACATTCTATCCCTAGGAAGAGCTCAAAGCCCAAAGGACAAGAGATTACCTGTCCCATTTCAACCCTAGTCCACATTCTCCAATTCACAGAGGGCAAAAGCAGGATGTTATAGAATTTCACAAGCAATGTCATTGCCCAGTGGAATTGGTGAAACTATCGGTTTAAAAGCCTAAATTTGGCAGGGTGAGAAAATGAACTTTAATTCAATAGTAATCAAAAGCATCTAGAAGAAAAAATACTTCACTGACTGAATACCAACTTGCTGAAGCTAATTAACGAAAGCTCAGTAATATCCCATGGGATCAGAACGCTTTGTGTTCCACTTGGGTGCCCAGTCTTGCAGTAAAGTAAGACATTTCTTATAAACTATGCTATAATAGCTCAATTAAAATTTGCAGGAAAAATTAAAAGTAGGTTCCCAACAGGAAGGTATTTACCTCTCTGAATAAGTAGAGCTAATTTAGGCTTTGTCAGCCTATATACTTTTTCCATTGACAAACAGTTAACACTCTTTAATCAAGAACACTAACAACAATCTGAAGGGAAATCACTGACCAACTTACACCAAGTTATTGCTTCTGAAGAGGGCTGTATTAGACAAGTACAACTGAAAATAATTTATATGCAGATTCAGTTACCCATACCCTATTTTTATCTAGGAGAAACTAATTATTTTGCACTAAGTTCTCTAAACATAAGTCACACTGATCCCATGGTCCACACTTGTACTCTCACTCCTTTATCTCACGGCAGTCTTGTCATCTCTGCATAGGTTCAACTTTTTGTTGTAAGAGAAGCCCTTTCTAAAAAGCTCTTCCTGATGCATACCTAGTGCTTCTTCCTTTTCAGAGTTGATTTTATTTATTTTATTTTATTTTTGGTAAAGAGCCCCAGGTTCTCAAACCAATCTTCATGCTCAAAATCACAAGGCTATGCATTATTCCAACAGTCATTTGGAATGGGTTTTCACCTTGTTTGGAAGCAAACCCACAAAATCCCATATCCTCAAAATATGAAGCAACTTAAGTTCAGACAGGCTATTTCAAGCAAAAGCAGTAAGACTCAGGATTTCCAAGCCTAACTGTAGCACCCTAGCTTACAAAATCGTCTCTACATGCGCCTTCTCAGTAATATTGCTGTCAAGTTTCAATAATGTCATGAAACAAATAAATATTGGCGAGAATTCTAAGTAGAACAAAGAAAATTTATCTCAAGGTTTCTTTGGTTTTAGTAAATAACAATCAAAGTCTATATACTCTGGGAACAGTCTAAGATCAGGTAACATTACATAACATTTTCACTAACACAGTTTCACTTTTCAAAATGGAAGTCAGATTTATTCAACATTAAGTGTAACAACACATCAGAAATCAATTCCACTTATAAAATAAAGCAAAGTAACATGAATAAACACAGGAAAATACTGTCTCAGACTCTCCAAGCAGGACATTTCTCATAAGACTCACAGGAAAAAAATATTTTTATATGCAAAGATTCAATTCCCAAAAACTCTTTTTTTCCAGTTGTAAAGCAATATATAGCTAATGGGAGGTAAACTAGAAGGGGGAATGAAATGCATCATGCTGTACGACACCAAAGAAATACTCCAACTGCATTTGTGTACAGCATTAACAACATGCAGTAGATGAGGTTAAAAGCAAGTACAGTGTGTATATATCAGAGAGACAGAAAATAGTCAGTCTGAGGGCTTTGTTTCTTATTTTAGTTCAACTAATGAAAACAAACAGAAGCTAAGAGCAATTAGAGGAAGAGCACAATCTGCATGAAGAATGACATCTCTTCCCAGAACAGTAAAGCGTCTTAAGATAGATTTAAATTGTGCACATATTTACTTGTCTTGGTCCTCTTCTTGATATGTCATTGAAACATACCTAGATCCAATGATGGGTTTTATGCAAGTATCTATGTTTTTGTATAGCTGTAATTAAAGAAAACAATGCAAGCCATTCAAGTTCTGCTAATCTTTTAAGTCAGGCATTAATATGCTGAACACTCACTACAACTTGATGTTATTTAAATTAAAAATAAAAACAGGGCAAGGCATGTCCCAAACAGCCTTGCTGAAAAGTAGGGTATTTTAATTATTTTCGTTGCTTGGAGAAGAGCAATGTGAAAATACACACACTACTCAATTCATATCATTAAGAACTATTTAAACAACTCTCTCATACAAAAAGCTGGGATCGTTGTTGATTTCTCTTGCCAGTCCTCCCCCACCCCCCCCGCCTTTTTGCAATGATCTTGTCTTCAAAAAAAAACCAACAAAAAAAACAACCCTCCTATAGCTTTTGTCAGCTATTGAAAAGCAAGCAAGCACAATGCACATGCAAGTTTATCAGAATTAGACAGCCAAATGTAATTAACTACAAGGTTCCAAGCAAGAAGTACATCTAACATTCCGTGGGGAGACTTGGTCTTAGTGGGAGATGGATATGAAAGCTGATAAAGAACACAGGTTACTTGGTTTACTTCAAGTTCTCCACCTTCCATATGAAAACTTCCAGGAAACCACTCTACCACCAAACAACCAAATAAGCTAGTACAAATATTCAAGATTTTAATTTCAGTAAGAATGGACTAATGGCTGACAACTGAAGACTGACTTCCAAAGAGCTGGACATACTGACTTGAATTTTAAACTAATTCAAGTCCGAAAATAATTGTGCAGCATCAAGGTAAGATACAAATAAAGAACAGAGGAAAATTTAAGAAGGATAACTTTACCACTCATACAAAAATTGCATCAGTCAGTGCTCTACCTACTTCAACTGAAGTACAACAGTATTTATCAAGACTAGATCATGGTTGGATATTGTAAAAAGCATCTACCATTTTCCATTAGTAATTCTCTACTGAAAAAAAAAATTACTGTATTCTAAACATAAACATGAATCGACTATCAGTACCTGTTCATTTTTTAACAGTAGAAGGATCACAAAGAACTGAACTGAAATAAAATAAAAGGAATGTAAAGGAGAAAGTCTTAATTCAGATGTCTTTAACACATATTAAGCCAAAACTGACTTTAAGACACACTACTAAAATCATTATCTGAAACTGCTCCAAGGTCTGGAAATCACATAAGTTAGTGCTGTAACTACCAAATTTAATGATGGGTCAAAAACGTAGAAGTATGAGAGTAATACTCTGTAAAGCACATCTTTTGTATGTGCAAACAAAACAAAGAAAGGTTGTTTTGTTTGGGGGTTTGTTGATTTTTTTCTCTTGGATTAAGAGTTACTGATCTGAAAACTCCGACACTGAATGTACCTCTCATCTCCAACAACGTAAGTCATGAGAATTCCTTAGTCTTCTGACTCAGGAACAGATGGAAAACCTCTGAACTCCTTTTCATCAACTGCAAAGAGCAAGAGGAATTTCCGTTTACCCTGCTCAAATGTGCTTTCCTTAACATCTAAGCATAAATTAATTTTCCCACTCTTATTTCAGTGAAGCATTAGATACACAGAACACACACACAGTTCTGCAAACTTGAGATTCAAAATTGTAGAGAAAAAAGAAGTAACACAAATCAATGTTATTTCTGAAAGACTGAAGTGGACTGTTTAAGCACTGCCATCTTGCTTAGGTAATGTCAAACGCAAGGGCAACTGGGAACAACAGTTTAAAGGTTAATATTGTTACAATTTATATGAATCAGTACATTCTGTTTATGCAAGAGAGGACTAAGTGGAGGTTCAGGTCAGCACCATCACTAAAAAGCTGGAAGGGAAAGCTAGCTATTGAAAATGCGTATGACACTGTTGAACTGCTACTGAAGCCTCAAAGAATGGTTTCCTAAACATTTACCTGCTGTCAGGCAGTAAAACTCTACCGGTAAAAGCCTTTTTTCAGTTACTGGTTATACCAACATCTGTGTTTAAGTCTCTAGTAGAAAAGTTTATCAGCACTTAGAATCAAAGAACCTTAGTAGGCTTAGCAATTGTTCAATGAAGATGCAGCATCCATGATTAAAATGCCCACAGCAATTCAGAGCAAGCAGTTTCAAACATGATAGTAATGCATCACTTTAGTCTGTGCAACTGGAACATCTTAGAAAACTGTGCTCAACCTACTTAACATATTGTACAAGGAGATAAGCAAATAGTAAAGACTTCCAAGAACCAAGTCCTCTATTTGGCTTTAACACAAACAAACAAAAGCATTCAGTTTATTTACCTTCTTCTCCCTTCCTTGTAAGTAAATGAAAAATAAATGCTTTTTTGCATACATTGTAAAACTAAGGTAGTAATCCCTCTCCAGCAACATCTCTTGGAAATGGAATGAAACTATCCTGGAGCTCTAAAAACTGGTGGTGTAATAAATGCTAATTAAAGCTCATCTCCCTCCTCTACATGCTGTTCTTCCATATATTGGGAAGGGAAAAACCTTGGAAGCTTCAATTTCTAATTAATTTTATCTTGTCAGCTTTTAATCAGTCATAAATTAATGCCTAACTCAAACTGGTATCTATAAACACACTAAGAAAACTCAAGTCAAGTATCTTTGCCTTCACTATCTTCAAGGCTTCCAAATGAGGAACTGTAGTCTTACTATAACATTATTACCTTGACTATGATGGAGAATCTTCCCTCTTTCAGCAAACTGCACATTATAAAGCGGAGGGTAATCTGCTACCTAGGTACTAGTAAAGTGAGGAAAGAAAAGTTGACATATGCCTGGAACTGTCAACGTGCAATTTTAAATTCCATCACTGAGCAGGGAAAAAGAATCAACTGGTTTAATCTCCAAGTCTGTAAACTGATCAAAATCATTCCCCATGGCAACCAGAAATGCTTTTCCTGAAATTTTTACTTTATAAGGAAAAAAGTGCCACACAGCTTTTGTAAGAATTGTGGAAAGGTTTGGGTTTATTCATTTTTGGAAGAATTGGTGCTGTCTTCTTCATATAGAACCACACACTTGATACTTCTTCCTTTTAGAGGTGAAAGAGTTAAACAACAACCTCTTCACAGAGAAGACTTTTAGGCAGTTTCCACAAAGGGGCTGCTGTCCTGACAAAGTACTCCAAAAAAAACCCCCAAAATTTAAGAAAGCAATGATCCTCCATCTTCTGATATATACTGGAGAATTTAAAACAGAATGTGGATTTTAGCTATACAAGCTCAAAAATAAAACAAAAAAAAAAAACAAAAAAAAAAAA
>NW_009943061.1:7292-30083 GCF_000696875.1 Nestor notabilis | reverse complement strand
AAAAAAAAAAAAAAAAAAAAAACAAAAAAAAAAAACAAAAGAAAGTCCTCAACTATTCAAAAGTTGACAACACTAGATGATTGTCTTGAATGACTGACATGTCTTACAGAAATCCTAGTGTTTGGAATGCTGGCTGGACTGTCTGCCAGCCAGTTCAAGTTACACCATTAAGCAAATGGAGAAAAACAGAGGACCTTTCGAAGTGCATCCTTTCACTTCTGAGATGTTGACACATACCAGGTACTTCAAAATTAACACTGGCTTTGATGTTTGCCAGTGAACACCTACCTGAGTCAGTGTTCTCAACATACCTTAGCAAAAGGATGCTAACAGTTTGAAGACCAGCATTTCTACAGTAGCCACAATAAGAGCAATGTAAGTCACTTAAACTGTGGACAAATTTAGGTGCCAAGATGTACAAGGGGTCTATTAATAAAGACAATACCAAACCTATTAACTTAAAATTACAGTTTCTGCTCCAACATACAATACTCACCAGTTCTGATCATAGTAACTTAAGCTATTAGTTCTACAATATTTGTTAAGAAGCAGCTGTAAGTTACAGGACAGCTGGTGATAAACCGAGTTGTTTTTTTCCGTAAGATAGTTGAATTACTTAACACTTAAACTCACAGCCAGTGAAGAGTCCAATACATTCTCTGTATATTTTTTTGGTATATTTACTATGGAAAACTGAATTTGTCTATTTTAGCTTCTCAGCATTTAAGCTTGCCTGACTTTGATGTCAGGATTAAGAAATGCTGTCCTCCTACTCCTCAGTACCAGTTATTTTTTCCCCATGTGTAAATATACACTCCTCAGTTTCATCTTTTTTGGTAATGAGAGAGGCAGAGCTCCTCAAAACTCATGTTGCAAGATCTACCATCCAACCCCAGATCTTACTTTAAACTCAATTTTTGCTACAGCCTTCTCAGATGCAGACATCAAAAATGGAGCACTTTTCTGGTAGTAGCCTTTTCCATGCTGTTTGGGAGGCAAAGTTCCCTACTTTTATGTATTGTTTCCCTTTGTACATGTTCAAGTACTTCATCGGGCTTCTAACTACAACTCTAAAGAATGAGCACTGACGTGGTTGTTTGGCACAAGTCTTTCTGCACTGCTGCTTTTTTTCTACCATGTACACAGTGTACAGACTTTGAGACACAATTGTTACCTTGTCATGATGTTTTTGCAGCTTTAGCTGTTCAATCTGATGATTCATATAATAATGGAACATTATCATATATCTATTTCTCTTTTCCTAACTTTACCAAACAGCTGACGCCTCCTATGCTTTTCTTTACAGATGACATACAACCATTTTTAAATAAAACTCTGGATTCCTTCTGTTAAGAAACTTATGAATGTACCAGGACTTTCAAGGTATTTGCACATGTAAGGCCTCCATCCCATTTTCTAACCCTATTCTAGCTGTTTCACTAGCTGCAGTAAATGCATCTGCTAACATCACCACCACTTCTTGAGGACAGAACTAATACATCAGTTATGTACAGTGGAACCTAAGTAGAAAATTATAGAAAAGACATCACTGATTCCAATTAGCTACAGGTTTTGAAGGTTCCTTACTAGAAAAAGGATCAGGCAGTCAGTGAATTAATTCTTTCATACAGTACAGCATGTACATATTAGCAAGAAGTGAGCCCCTAATCTCAGGTTCCTGGCAGTGGCACCTGTTACTGTGGAAGAGCTAAGAAACTATTTAGTCATCACTGGGTAAATTGCTTGTGTTCACTAGAGCAAGAAGTATTTCTTTGGAATGTACCTCAAAAATTCGTGCTTGGTATTAATATTTTCAAACAAACTGAATAAAGGCACTGTTGCTCAAGCAGTACATTTGTTGTCTCCAACTGTTAAAAAAAAATAAAAATGATTCTGAATGACTAGCTACTGTTGCCCTAAGAAGGCTTCCTTGTTACCTCCCAGCAATTTCTTCTCTCCCTATAAAAGCTTAACATAAAAATTGCTTTTTTCTGAAGCATGTCAAGTCTCACCTTTATATCTATCTCTATATCTAACATTATGAGTTAGTATAACAGTATGCATTATAAAATTATACCATTTACTTCAGACATGTCTGAACAGCTGAATCTTCAAACTATACAAAAATAAAGTGTATGAAATATTACAAAAGGAGGACATTAAGACATTAATAGATAATCAGAAAAAAAAAGTAACAATTTACACACAGCAATAAGCATAAGCAATGTAGTCTGCAACAGCTTTCAATTAGCAGGACCTCCGAAACAAGCATCAGCTAAAATTGGAACATTCCCAAGAACAATGACGTTTCCAATTTATTATCTTTGCACAATACAAACTTTCACAAACCAAATGTCCATTGTCTGTCAGTCTGTAAACAAAAGCTACTATCCCCCCTCCTCATTTGAAGAGGGTGAATATTTTCAGTCCTTAGTCAAGATTTATATCCATTGCTTGCATAAGGAATCAAGAGCCTCTTGTCTTGTTAAATTACTTTTTTTTTTTGTCATACAGCCTGCAGTGAAGCAAAATCACAGTGAAAGTCCTGGGAAAATCATGATCTTTACAGCAGGACTTGAACCATTCTAATAATAAATGCATCTAACAAAGCTTCCCATAACAAAAGCATGGCATTTCCATTTCCAGAAATCAAGTCAATTAGAAATCCTAAGTTCTACTTAAAAAACTCCCAAAAGATCTAAAAGTGAAAAGATTCATATTCTCAGACAAATACAAGTCTTTCAGTTTCACTTGCAGAGAGACTTTTCCAGTCTCTAAAACAGTAGTGCAATTCAATTAGTTCTACCTTTTTTATTTTTTCTTAAAGTCCAGTAGATAAATGTCCTAGCTCTACAGAAAAATAGGAAGATGCTCCAGTAAACAAGAAACTTTGGGAAGCCCAAGAAGGCTTACTAGTCCATTAAAGCTTAGAAGTCCACAAGTGGCTTAAAAATGGTTTACAAATAAACTTAAAAAAAAAAAAAAAACAAAACCAAAAAACAAAACAAAACAAAAAACCCCACAAACAAAAGAAACCCTAACAAAACAAACACTAAGACAGAGAAACTAAAAAAAAAGCAAAAAAAAAAAAAATAAATAGGCAGAAATGAATGTAAACTGTCTGAACTTTTTAATGATTTCTCATTGACAGCTGGCACAACCTTTGACAGTACAGTGAGTTAAATATAGTTGACCTACAGAGCATTCCATCAGGGCATCCAGTTTGGAATGCTCAAATGGAATTACATTCCTAAAGATTTAAAAAACAGAGTTCTTATAACACTACTACAGGCTTCTTCTGCCCACTTCACTTACACTTCTTCTTAAAGAGGCTTTTTATTTTTGATGGCTTTTTGTTTTTTTCACCATTTTGGTACAGGTCCTGCGGGATGCTACTTATCCTGGGGACAGAAGCAGCTTCATGGCTCGGTTTAGTATCACTGCTGGCTGAAGAACAGGAGGTGTGCCGAGGCTTTGGGATGGGGATCCCAATTGAAAGCTGGTTCATGCTGCAGGACTTCTCCAGGATTCCATTATAAACTTTGCTTGCAGGACTAAAGATCATGCTTTTAGTTTCTGCCATGCCTACACAGTCAGGAGAGCCCCTAGAAATATCTGCAGTTAGAGAAGAGGAGTCTCCTGTAGATGATTCTTCCAGGGAGCATTCTTCTGGAGATACTTTCTGAGAAGAAATCATCTGGTACACCTCAAGACTTGCTGGAGGAGACTGCTTCCTTCCAATGGATGAATTTAAGGAGTCACATTCCGAACCCGTTTCCTGTACTTCCCTGAGTCAGAGCAAAGAGAGGAGAAAACATAATGAAACTACTAATTCCTTAATACAGCTAAAAAAGGAAATTAATTTAGAATCAATAACATCAGCCTAAAAGCACCACCCACACTTTTCCTTAGTTAATTAACAAAAACCATTTAGTTAAATAGTTTATGTCACAACTTGCATTACATCATTTCATTATCTAAACTTAAGATAGTTAATTGTGCAATCTTGTTTTTGTGGGCAGCAGCATCTGCCCAGAATCAGTCATTTGTATCTCACTTCAAAGAACAAAAACTATCTTTCTGGCATGTGAAGTCAGAAAATTTATGAAATGAAAGAAGGAGATTTAAGCCTATCATATACAAAAAGTTCCTTCAGGACAAGTGTCCCTACCTTTCAACAAGCTCATTTGCTCCTTCCAAAAGGAATTTAACCTTTTCCTATGAGGCCATGTAACAAGAGTAGGTACACGCTCAACATGCTGTAAGAATTGTGTTACCATCCATCTTCTCTTCGCCCAGTAGCTGACATTGCTTTTGATCCTAGTTTCAGATGTAAAAGCCAGTAACATATTGTAATGGAGAATCAGGGTTAGTTCAGTGCACCCTGGATTGTAACATTACTTAACTGTATATGACATGCTAGCTATTGACATACACACACCAGACAAGAATTCTCTCTGTTCCATGTGGACTATATTAATTAATATTATCCTACAGATTATTTTAACTTTTTGCTTGGTTCAACCCCTAATTCTAAACTGTTACTCTCAAATAATCCTATCAGATTTCCAAGTGCTGTTTGCTAATCTCCGTACCATTGTTTATCAGCAGAGAAGTAAATGGCTTCCTCCTCGTCTTCAGTTCGATAAATTGCTGGGCAGCTTGACACAGAAAGGATGTCAGGGTCAGGGGAGTGCAAAGCATGCTGAGACTGTGGAGATGATGGCACAACATTGCGTCTTGATCGACACAAGCTACTGCTTCTTGCCAGTGTGCTGGGAGGTTTTACAATGGACCCTGAGGCAAAGAAAAAGCAAACCAAAACCCTCCAAGTGACATTAAAGAAAGACTGGCATCACCTTATACATTCTACAGTTAGATGAAGCTCTAACCAAGAAGCAACTGCAACGGTTTTTGTGCCTGCCAAATGTTACTCTGACCATGCGCACCAAAGTTCTGGCTCACTATGCTCTCCTGAGAACAAAGAGAAAGATTCTACTAAAACTTCCAACCCTTTTATAAACTAAAAATAGCAGTGCTGAAATTAGTATACTACACAATATCCTGTGTTTTACTTGTGTGGCGATTTGGAGCTTAAAAGAATATGCAAAGGTTTTGCAATGTAGATGTACCTAACCAAAAAGCCATGAAATAGGCTGCATTAGTTGAAAGTTACATTTCATGTATGTAACATCACACAAAATATAGAATTCAACCTCAACTTTAGCTCAAGAATTTCCTTTTTGGTAACACTTTTTTTTTGCAAGTCGAACTATGAATTTCTGTAAACAAAAATGCTAAGAATGGGCGGAAACAGCAACACAAGACTTGACCAGGAAAGTATCTAACAGGAAGTGACAAACCAAAATGTTCAAAATTCAATTCTTCCTTCAAAATATTATTAGGCAGCAATACTTCTATGGAAATAAATCTACAGACCTGTTTTCAGGCTAGCTGTTACAAGCCTCAGGATTTCTCATACCCCTCCTCAAACTGTCTCACAGAATGCATTACTGCCAGGTAAGACAGACCTACCCTCATGTTCAAAATGTTTACCAAACATTAAAAAAAAAAAAAAAAAAAAAAAAAAAACCAACCACAAAAACAAACAACAAAAGTCCCCCGTCGTCCCCCCCCCAAAAAAAAGTTATTTTTGTAGATAGTGATGTCTACATGACAGTTGCCATGTAACTCAAGCTTCTGATTTTATTCTGATGAACTCCCTACAGACCTGAAAAGCAGGGGTTCACAGGTCAAAAATAAGATTGGGTCATCACAAAAATATTCCTAAAAGCAAGTGTGAACTAAGAGAGTAAGCACCCCTTTAGAAAATTTATACTGTGTGTCGAGGTAAATCAGATGCCGTCCTACTCACTCATACTTAAAAAAAAAAAAAAAAAAAAAAAAAAAAAAAAAAAAAAAAAAAAAAAAGAACTAAATCACACCATCAGTGAATTTTGAAATAAATCACAAGCATTTGGTTCCTTGTAAGTGTATATTGACAGGATTATGAAGAATTCAGCTATAAGAATTTACCATCTAGAATTTTCTACTACAAATGAAACTCACTAGATCAAGAAATCAGCTGAATCCTAATCAGTCAATGGAAAAGTAGAAGTTTCACTATCACCTTCCTGTATGATTTTTTTCCAGTCTTGTACATCTATTTCTTTACGCCTTTTGTTCTTCAGCTCAGGACTGATTAAAGAGATTACTTCATGTCATTTTAACCCATCATCCCAACTGTTGCAGCACAAAGAAGCCTGTCTGGCAGATTTCCCCTTTTTGTCAATATTGAGATCAAATGATGTTGGGGCAAGGTAACTGCCCAGATTAGGGCTTAGGTTTAGGTCCAGAGACTGAAACAGTCGTGTTCATAGCTGACTTATCTGGATGTTGCATTTTGTCAGAAGCCTCATGAGTGAGACAAGCCATTTTGCTTCTGTCCTTCCTCATGTGCATTTGTCATTTTTGTCTAAAGGATGGGAATAATATAGCAGTCACCAAACTAATCTACAATAATTTGACTCCTGAAGTGGTTTCAACCACAAATCACAATTTTAAGTAGTGTTGTAAGGGGATTAATGAACTTTTCATTGTTGTCTGTAGAAAAAGTTTGTTACACTCAGAAGAAAAACACGCGCCCTAGGAACACTAAATGAAGCCAGCAAAGTGGCAATCATTCTCCTCATGCTGTTTGAAAATATAGTTCTATTTTCTTCTGAGAATCAAAGCCCTGGAAGAAAAATGTACACATATGACAAAGTTTTCTTCCCCACTCATTCCTCAGCTTGATATTGCTTGTTTAAATAGCTACATGGGAGCTCATCTTTTTGATTTGTCTCGAGTCCAGTTAATTAAAACTTCCATTAAACAGGCTCCTGTATTGATGTAATAACTCAAGATATGAGGGTGGTCTGCATCCCCAGTGTATATCCTCTGATCATAGTTTAAGCAAAGCTGGATTTCCTTCCTTCCAGCACTTGGCCTCTCTGCCTTGCTCTCAAAAAACCCACTGTATCCAAACACAAACATTCTGCCTGAAAGCTTCCCTTGGACAACAACAAGATTTTGTCCAGCCGCTAAAGAATGTTTTAAAAGCTATGTAGCACGCAGCGTCTCTAGGGTGTGATCTTCATAGTAGCTCAAGGGACCCTAGACAAACTGCATCCCTTCCATATGAAAGAGTTAAGTATGCTAACAGAAATTCAGCATTACTCATTATAAATTTTTGCCTAAGCAGCAATCCAAGCATGACAAGCAGATTTTCAAAACCTTAACTGGATTTGCCTTTCACTTCCCCACTGAAACGGAATAAAGACTTCTTCTTCATGTTATCTTTATTGGAAACCCCAGGTTTCAGTTCATGTAAGTCCCAAAAGATGCATCTGAAATGCCAGATCGAATTTTGGTCCTTTTGGATTTAATCCAATCCTGTTTGATTTCTGCACTCTTCTCCCATCTCACTTCAAAATCCCATGCCTCCACAACTGCTCCCCTTTCTTTTTACTTAGCTTACCACTTACCATAAAACTGTGAAACTATTGGAGGAGTATCTTCATCTAAGTCATCGACTCCCCCTGCAATCGGGTAAGGAGGAATGGAAACTCGAGGCATAACTACCCAGCTGTGATCAGAGTAGAGAGAGGAGGTCAAGCTTGGTAGCCCAGAGTTGTGTGCTATTTGAAAACCACAAATCTTCTCAATCTGTTGCCATCGATAAAGACGCTCTCGCAAACATGTCGTCAACTCAGAGAGTGCTTTCCTGAAGAAAAGCACACATGAAAGTTACATAGACTGCTCTTAAAGATAAAGCAAAGTAACACAAGTACAGTTACTCCAGCATACCAGAACATCCATTAGGACTGGCCAAATATTCACACTTTAATATCTTCTAAAATGATTTACTTAGAAGTGCAAAACCACTCAGCCACTAAATTCCATAACTCTCCAAAAATTCCATTGTTCTAGGAATAACCACAAAAGAGCACGCATCGTGGTAATACTCTTACTTTGCTTCAAGAATTTTATGGTCCACTTCATCCAGGGAGGAGCTATGTGCAACATGTAATGTTCCAAAAACAGTGCTTCTCTTCTTTTTTATCTTTTCTGCCTGAAAAGCAAGATGAAATGCAATATTGACAGGTAGCAAACAACAAGTCAGAGGAGGAAAAGTATCCAAATGTTTACCTGGATAATTTGCATTTACCATGTCATATATCTAGCAACAGATCAAGAAAAGTCTTTAGCTAGGAGTTATTACCTCATCTTTGGCGATTGCCAATTGCATTTCTGCATGCTGTCTTTTGATATTGTAATACTGTACTTCAACTTCATGTGTTAACTGAAGCCACTTCTGCAACGCTTCTGGAACAGACCAATTACTTCTCAGCTCAAACTCTTTCTCAGCCTTTTTTAAAGCCATGCGAACCTAACAATCAAGAAGAAATAAAAGTGTCACCAAGAGCATCATTAAAACTGACAGAAGAAAGTGAAATATTAGCACCTTTATACCCCACAGGAACATACTATGGCTTTACAGAGCTTTGGTGTGTGCCAATTGTTGTCAAGAAGGTGGATCTGGTATTTCTGAAATACAGCGTATGAATTTCCATATACTCTATTATGTATCATTTTTTCTATTATATATAGTCCCTAATTGGAATCTTAAATATTTTTAAGACAGCATTTTTATTTAGTACAATAAATCCAATCTATTGCTACTCAGAAGAGCAAGACAAAGCTATCATCTCTCATCTATTAAAAAAAAAAGCTTTTGTACATATATATATTTTGTTCCATGAATTCAAGAAGATTATGATAAGCTAATGTACAAAGTGTATGTCTTTTTAGGGTTTAACGATTATTTTACTAGATAATGGCATGATCAATATTTCCATTCAAATCTAGCATTAGAAAAATGCTGCTTTAAACACTCCTAAGGATCTATTAAAGCCAGGACCAATTTAAAGTCAACACTAAGATTATAAACATTTTGCAGATACCTGTACCAGCTCTTCCTCTGCATATTTGAGCCTGCTGAGCTCACATTCAGCTCCCTCCCTTAACTCCCTTAGGCGATGAGCTTCCCGTTTTGCATCATTGATCTCATCCATCATTTTGCGCTCCAGATTTTGCTTTTCCACAGCAACATTTCTATTCTCTTCTTGTGCTTTCTCAAGCCTTCACAATTGAACAAAAAATAGGAGAAAATGTACAGCACATATGTTAGAAGTTGCAGTCCTCAGAAGCAAATGTCTCCAGCAACAGGGCAAGAGGCAACAGGCACAAACCAAAATACAAGAGGTCTGAGCATCAGGAAGCACTTTTTCACCATGGGGGTGACTAACCACTGGCAACAGGTTGCCCAGGGAAGTGGTAGAGTCTCCATCCTTGGACATACTCAGAAGCTGCCTGGATATGGCAGCTAGACAACCTATTCTAGATGATCCTGCTTGAGCAGGTGGGGCTAGACAAGATGACCTCCAGAAGTCCCTTCCATCCTCAACCAGTCTGTGATAATAAAAACCATGCAAGCTTCATGAATCAACAGCAATTACAGACAATGTGACGTCCACATCAGACAAAACATGCAAACTTTTAGGTGAGTCTTCATTAAAGGTGTAATAAAATAAAAAGTCTTCTTAGACAATTGAGTTACAGATGCACCAGAGAAGACTATCAACTTTCACACACAAATACGCAATAGAAAGTAGAAAGTAATCAGTCCAGGTCTGCTTCAATCTCAAGAGATTAAAAACAGGACAAATGTTCTCATTTTCCATGTATCTAAGCATTCCAAAGTAAACTATAATTATATTAAAATAACAGTACATACTTCCAAATCTGTAGGTAAAAAACACTTAAATCTCTATTCTCTACCTTCATCCCCACACTCATATGGCCTACTAAAATATCCAGGAGGAATTCCTATCCAAAAACCCGTCACCACTGAAATCACAATTTCTATGCAAAATGAACATGAACAAGGAAACTGAATGCAAATAATTTATGACTGTAAAGGACCTGTATTTGTATTTAACCTCAAAACAAAAGAACAACTAAGCATTAGCTTTTTTAGTTTTTATACCTTTCCTGCAAGTCAAGAAGACTTTGCTCTGCTGTTTGGAGACTTTCTAAATCCTTCATCATTTTTGTGATATGTTCTCTTGAAGTTCTGTTCTGTGTAAATGCAAACCAGCAGCCTCCAAAACCAATAACTATAGAAACTGTTAATATAAAATCCTTCATCCAGTTGTGAGGGGGACCTGCACAGAAAACAACATGATCATTAGCTAATTCACTGATACAGACAACAGACTATGGAGTTTTTCCCCACCCTTTACAGCCTAAAAAGTGACAGAACCCGATACTAAACAAAATTCCAGCTTGTTTATCTCAAACCATCTCCAGCCTTTCAAATGGATTCCAGAGCATTTTCCATACAACATAAGCAACTCTGCTCTAATACAATCTACTTCATCTGCATAGCTCAGATCTGGTCTGACTTTTGCAAACTCATTCACTGCTCTCTAAACTGACCACCAAGCTCTGGAAGGGCCTCTTAGTTCAGGAATAGCCAACATGCACAGCACCAGTAACTGTGTACTAGCAAGCATGCATACCACTGGTGATGTGGTAAGGAAGTGTCTGGATATGCTAAAATGGATCAGATGTGAAACTGCTGTATTAAATTTAACTGCACTTAAATTCAAGTCTGCACAAAAGACAACAGTATTGGATTTCCACTACCATCTCCTTCTTTTCTTCCTTGGGGAAAGTCATCCCCTCTCATTTCAGCATCCCAGCTTACACTGTCCAAGCTAATGCAGAAGTGAATGCAACATTAGCTGTAAGCATAATTTTAACAGTAAAAAACTTTTAGAGTACACTTCTTGTGACACAAAAGCCAGTATTAGTCCATCAAATGGGGTTATACTAAAATTCCTACATAATCTTTGTCCTGATCCCAGCATCCTGATCGTCTGTTTTAATTCATTGCCCAGTTCCATAACACATGCCAAGTAACCTGTCAGTACATACACAAAATAGACAAGCTGTCCTACTTATGAAGTGCCACTGAAAATCCTGTATGTTGAATTCTTACAAACAAGAGATAAGACAAAAAAAAAAAATATAACAGAAAAAACCTTAAAAAAAATACTAACGGGTGAGAGGTCCAAATAAAACAACATCCAATGCTTTAAGCTGAAGCTTCTGTCTATGGCTCCGGTCAATTATTTTCAAGTGAGAGATCATGAAAGCATGTTCATTTACTGCTATCCTGTTAATGATAAGACAAAGTGTTACCTATTCCAGAAGCTATAATCAAAACCAGTCTATGGAAAGAAATACATCAATAGCATTTCCCACAGTTATATAGGTTATAGTTATGTAATTAGAGTGAGAGATATAATACAATGATAACAGTGCTGTTAAAAAAGCATATCAGCATGTGGCAAAGGAAGAACATCAAATCATTTCCCTATTTCTTTCTTTCTGGAATAATCATAAGACAAATCCATTTAGCACAGTTTGACATAATGGTATATTTGAAGACTTGTGACACCAACTCTCCAAAATACGTACAATACTCAAATTTCATAGTTATGCTCAAAAAAGGCGGTTCTGCAGGTAGTTTGAGGTATAACCATACAATAGATTGGAAGTAGTTCAAAAGGAAGTTCGCTACTGTACAAAATTGTGTCCATCGATAAAAGCTTCAACAGCAAGAAACAAAACAAAAACAAAAGGAGAATTTAGATTTTGAATTATTTTGGCAGGGAAAAAAAAAAACCCACCAAAAAAAAAAAACAAAAACCAAACCACAACCAAAAAACAGCCAGCTTTTCAAAACTGCAAGGATGCTACTCTCTTCTTGCATCTGGCTGTATCTTGTTAGACTTTATGCTCACATAGTTGTTCCCACATAAAGACTAAAGCAGCAACCTATAGGGAATTACTTGAAACTAATCCAGAAGAAACGTTCACCTGGGAAGTGTTGTTCCATTGACATTGCTGTCTCTAAAATTCTTTTCATACTGGGGCAGTTCAACAAATTCTGACAGCCACTGAAGAGTGTCCTCTTGAGTCCAGTTATGAACTGGAAGAAAAAGTCAGTTTAATTACCTTTAATTTTTGTAAAAATCAATAGCAAGACATAGAAGATAAGCAGAAGAAAAGCAGGTTACAATGAGCAAGAGGGTTTAGCCAAATATAACTGCAGAAAAATTAGCATTAACATTCACCAAGGTGTTTCTGGCATTTTGCCTTTTTTATCACATGCTTCTCAGAGGAAGCTTAGGCAAACTATAAACAAAAAAGCATGGAACTAATAGAAACATTTCTTTATTAAAAATTCCACAGAGTAATTTAGCTTCTTGCTTTGTTTAAATCAGGACAGCATCTTGTGACTTTGATCTGCTTAAACTGGTCTCGGCCTCAACCCTTTTGTCCATACTACCCCTGCAGAACTGAACACATGCCAGCAGATGGTGTAGCCATTTGAGGCAATGTACCAAAATCTTTCCCAGGATGACGGCTGAAGAACTTGTCTTCACAAGAATTTCCATAGAGGCTCATGCCTACTAACCACAGAATGGGAGCAGATGAGAGGAAGGGAGAAGACTGAAAGAAAATACCCAGATGCAAGAAATTTAACAGGAAAACAATTAATCTCTCTCATATATGCCCAAAACAGCTGTACTACATACAATGATACTCCCACTAAGAAAAAAATATTTAAGCGTGTAGAGAATAAACAAAAGTTTTCTGTATAACAGCAACAGTCTATATAAGCTTTCATAGCTAAGAAATACAACCCATGGAAATACTATATAAATACTACGCACACAAAAAAGCAGCCACCACCACCCAAACATTTCAGGACCTTACAGGCCAGCTGCTACAGCTTACAGCTTCACACTGACAAAAGTTGAAGGCAAGTTGTTCTCTCCAGTTACAAAGTCTGCAAAGGTTTGTCTGCACATGAAAGAAACAGCGACAGCCTCCTTCTGGACAGACATGCCTTTGCATGAACAAACACATTTTTTTAGTCTTTCCCTCCCTCCCCCCTAAAACTACTTATGACAATGCTGAGTAGATATTTCTTGAGAAACCTTATCACAAAGACTATGCTTAGTGATAAATTTTGACAATGATCCTTTAGAAAGAGCTGCTGAAAGTTTGACAGGTAAGCTGCAGGCAATGGAAAAATTTATGAGTTCACATTTGTATTTCAGTTTGCACTGAAATAAGGACTTCTCTGTCTTGTCTACACCAGTGTAGCTGACAAAAATAAGCTTAAACATTCCAAATTTTCATCATTCCCAGTAACTGAAGACAGAACACATTTCTCAGAGTCATTAATAGCTTTAAAAAAAAAATACATATATATATACACTCGCAATGCAAACCACTTGTATTCTGTTTGAATGGCTACATCTCCTTCCCAGAATGCTGCCCCATTTCCTTCTCTTCTTTTGAGCCACAAACTGTTTTCCAAGTATTGATCTTGCTACAGACTTAGTTTTGTCATATTACTCTAAGCTTTCATGAAAATGTCTGGGGTATATTTGTAAACAGATCATTTTCACATTGCAAAGATTCTTAACTGTTTTGTGAATAAGAAACAATCAGCTTTGCAAGTTATTCTAAGCATCTCAAAATGGTGGTAAGATCATCCAAAAAGATATTACCTTAACTGCATTCCAGAAATAGGGTCATATACTGATCCAAAGCAAAAGCATTGTTTTGATGTGACATTAGGAAAACACACCTAAAATAGCTACTATACACTACAGAGTTTTTCACTGACAGTGCAGAACACACAATTTCAGAAGACACACAATTCACTGCGTTTATAAATTGAGGGGGAGAGGGGAAAAAAAAGTACGGAGAAGTTTCACTTCTGCTGCTAAAAGTATTTTGTTGTCACTCTGTCAAAACTTATTTTTTTATCATTCAGTAGTAATTTGAAAAATATAATCATGTAAGAAACGAGGTACATACCAAAGTTGTTTACCATAGGGCCAATCAGGTCTGTTATACTGTTTAGACTGGCATGATGTCTCCTTCACAGAATGTCAAAGAAATTTCCCCAAGCAAATCATTTCTATTTAGGAAAAAGCACTTTACTATTCATTATCTATTACTGTATCAAATACTTCCTTCAGTACAGACACTGCAAAGAGAAGCAACTGAAGTCTCTCACAAACTAGAATCAGAACTTCCGGTATGTGCTTTGTCTTTTTAAATGGCCACTCACCATTTAAGTGAAGCATAATCAATACACAGTCAACTCTTCTGGGATTTCAATTTGAATCTATGCCCATGCACACATTTCACTAGAAATTTAGATTTACTGTGTAAAGTAATTCTGCATTAGCAGAATTCCTGTGTCAGTTCCCACAAACCCCCAACTTTTCCAGGTCAAACCAAACCCTAAACTACCATGTTCTCCCTTTCCTACAGCACCATAGTGGAGCCTTGGAAGATTGATGTACATCAGTGAAAATGTTCGGACTTAGGGGTATTTTTGTTAAGATCTTCTATATGCTATTTATTGGTAAGAAGTATTGCCTGACAATAAGACTGTAAGACAAGATATATGTTTATTGTATAACAACACTGAGAAGCAAACCAGCTTCAGTAGAAGCCTACTGAAACATGACACAAGTGACATACACCAGGTGTACTGAAAGGTGAGCAGGCCAGCTGAAATTCATCTCAAGCACTGCCAATTAGAATGTGCCAGGAGCTCCTACTAATTAGCTGAGGTTGTAACTTTTCCTTATTTTAATCACCAGAAAATAACACAGTGCTTCAGACAGTGGTGTAGCAACTGACAGTTACAGTAACTTAAAGCATATAACATTAGAGAGCAATCATAACATCCTTCCCTCTCACACCTGTCTCTGTAAATAGATATCTTGAGAGAGAGGATGTCAGCAACATGCTTTGGGCAGTCAGGTGTAGAAGCCACAGCGTTCGCACTTTAGTACAGCACTCAGTATCTAGACTTGCATAGGCTGTTTTCTATTTCAGATTACAACTTCAGATTGATTTTTCATTTGGTTGGCTTTGTTTTAGGTTGCGGGGAAGGGGGGGGGGGAGGTTTGGTTGGTTGGTTGTTCTGGTTTGTTTTTTAACTGCTGTAACAACACGCCTGAAGATGAAGACAGCAAAAGCAGCTTCAAACTTCCCCTACATGAATGTTGCTCCCTGCTAATCCACCTTAATGACCAATTAGAAGATCAGGCTATAATTTTTTCATGTTAAATTTATCACGCAGCACAGTGCTTCAGGGCAGGGAGGCATGAAGCAAAACAAGGTTACAGTGTCAGCCTCAGCTCTCTTGTGGGCCTCCTACTCCCCTCAAAAATCAAATTACATTCAATAAGAGAATTTCACAGCAAGGAGTGGATGACAGCCATCTACTAGGCTTAAAGTTGAGAACAGGCTGACCAGACAATATAGAAAAACCTGAGTTTGTTCTATATCAAGCACACACAAGGTTTCAAAAGTTAGTTCTGTTTTACCAGGGCTTCGGCAGCAACATCAGCATGAAATATGCTGCCACCAGTAGGTTTTTAAACAGCATGGAAAAGCACAAAAGGTGTGGCCCTGACTATCTTTTCAACAGTTGAACATTACAGCTCCCACAGAAGAGCCTGTCATCAGTACCATGCTGGCCCTGCCTGGAACAGCACACAGCATTATGTAATTCACCCTCAGCCAAGCCCTGCTTGCATGCATTTCCAGTCTCCAGATATTTAAAACCTGAGACAGCAACAATTAACAAAGTAGAAAGCAACCATAACATCATTGGCATATGCATTTTAGTCCCAGCTGCTGCAAGAACACTTGTGCACTCAGAATACAACAGGTGATCACACATACAAAGCTAAATATGTTATAATGTTAAAGAAAAACTACTTTTTAAGGCATTTGTAAAAACTAGGTTTTGGTAGAACTCAGATTAGTCTGACAAACTTTTCATGAGCTCCAGGACTGACCACTGAAGTTTTACTTTGCTACAAATAAGTCCCAAGGGACAATGCTACATCACCAAGAATGCAGCATCCTACCTATTCACCAAGACAGGTCAGAAAACTAACCAGCTGAAGGCCCCTGCATTGATTTTATAGACCCCCTTACTACTATTGAGACTAAATACCTAACACGTCTCTTCAGACAACAAATTCATATGATCTTAGCCTACTAGAGGGGTAAAAAAAAGAAGGCAGACACCCCTGCAGCACAGAACTTTCAAAGATCATTATAAAAAGACTGGTATTCAGATTTTAAAACAAACATTCATCTGTCTCCTTTGCTGAACTCACCTATCACTTCACCTCTTCAAGGCCCTTGTAAGAAAAACTAGAAGATGCAGCTTTAATTTTAACCCAACAATAACTACTAAGCTTCAGACTTCAGAATAGCTGAAAGGCTTTGTATATGTATAAACAGTGCTTAGATAGAAATAGATAAAGCAAATTCCATACAACAAGCATATACTGGCATTTACATTCAAAGAACAGACACACAATAATAGAAGTCAGAGGACTATCAGAAAGCACTGTTTTCTGGGCTTTAAACAGCTACACTATTTTCCTAGTCATTCCTCTAAATGGAACCCTCTCTGGAGATTACGAGATTAAAAAATTTCGGTGGTCATGAAAAGCACAAGTAACAGGAGCTAGCCCAAACTAAGTGACAACCTTGTTTTGTACTAAAGGACCAACTGAAATTGTGTGGAAACACAACAATAGGCTAGATGCTGATTAAAGTTACGATATGATTTCTTCCATGCAAGTAAAACCAATAGCAGCCTTGAAATTCCTTTAATTTGCACCAATACAGACTCTGCCTTAAGGATTCTACACCAGGTGGGGACTACCAAAAACCTGCCTAGTGCCAGAAATATTAAAAAGCAGTATTCTGAAGCTGCTTTTTTTTTTTTTTTTTTAATTTTATTAGGTAATCTTTAAAGCCTTGAATGAAGCCAGTTCTCAGGGTTCTATTCACTGCATGTTTCTCAAGCAATTGCTCAAAAATAATCCGTTTTTCTTAATCCTAAAAGGCAACACCGAACGGCAACAGAAAACTTACTATACCATTAACTGCACTTTCACTTTCTACCCTCACATCACCAATATCTTAAACAGCAAGCAACTTTAAGCTATTTGCCAAATACTTAAGACAAACATCTATATAAAGCTATATGGGAAAGAATGTACAATTCTGCTCAGGATAAACTAAGCAGCAATAGATCCAGAAGATGTTTCTGCATAAGCACTAATGGTCACTGTCAAGGGTACTACTTAGAGCTTGTAATTCTCACACAGATACCTCAGACTACTTAAAAGTTTCAAATTACTGATACCACCATTTACACTACCATCCACCCTCTCGTTTAGCGCTGTCAAATTGCACTGGTACTACAAAGTAGGAGCATGTAAGAAACTAACAAATCAAAATTCCTAAAAATATCTAGAAAGGAAAACTAGAATTTTCCATGTTACCTACTATTAAATGAAAGTAGTTTATTATTTGAGGGGGTTCATGCTTTCTAACGGTCACCAGATCACTGTTAGCACTGCTTGGTAGTCTCATTCTAAGGGCCTCCCTGTAGTGCAACTTTAGTTTCCTCAACAGCATGCACAGTAAAGCCATTATAAGCAGGCACAGTAAGACCAGACATTCCTCTCAAAATCTTGTGTGTCTTACTCACACTGCTCACTACATTCAAGAAACCTGGAACAAAGACATACACAGTAGACAAATTAGATACTTCTGATATTGCTATAGCCTGCGTTTTTGAAGACTTACTCTAAGTTAGACAAACAATCGCAGAGTAATAATCTTCTCTGATAACTTAGCTGCAAACACTTTCACTGAACAAAACCTTCAGTAAGTATTCACAGAATATTTGAAGAGACGAGGCTAGAAATCACTGGTTAAAATTTAGGTATTTACTACACAGCAAACACTTAACCAGTGAATTACCTCAGATTGCAATTAAATGGCTTCCTACATCGGATGACTCAGTGCCATGTTCCTAGTTTCATTTCTACTTTTAGCTGTTTGACTAATACCAGATCTCTATATGCTCACAATACATTCTGGATCCCTGGAAATTTCTTTTTCAGTAGCTACACCATGGACCATATTTGGCAGTGAACACTGTACTGCTCATTTAGTATTATCTTTTGATATTTGGAAAATTTGGCTCTATTTACTTCTTTTCATTCAAAACAAATTGGGGGAGGGATGGTGGTGTTGGGTTATCAGTCTATTTTTCTTGTATTCCAAGTTTAAAAAGATTTACCAAAATGCTTTGACTAAGAACTCCGATTCTTTGTAGTCCAAAGAAAATTTACATCTAAGTTGAAACACTTTCCACTTAATACAATATATCATAAATGTTTTAAAATAGCTTGACTGCCACCCTTAGGGCTTACTAAATTAAAAATGCGTTTATCTGGAATTGAGTGCTTGCAACAGTCACCATAAATTACAACCTCATACAGAAGAGGGCGTAAGCTAGCTTAGTTTACTTAGAGTACACCCAGCACATCAAGAGGAAATTCATACTAGCTGGACTGAATGTTTTTAAGTCAGGTTTACACAGGTCTGTAAGTAACAGTACCAAAACAGATTTGTGAAGATATTTTAAAAAAGTCATCCATTTACTACTCTAACCTACTTCATGGAAAAAGCACTGAATTATGTCTATGTCAATAACCACCAAAACTTTTAGCTATTCTTTACCTACCTTCAGATGTTTTCCAGCGTTTCCACAGATCCTCAATGGTGATATGTTTGTCTTCTCTGTGCAAGTGACTATGTTTATTAGAGGCATCCTTGTATTGCATATCTTCCCTTAGAAACTGAAGGAAAAGGAAAGCATCTTAAATGCTAAAATAACAACTTCTAAACAGACCTACAAGGAAATCAGGCATAGAGTCTGCTCTGCCCATGCAAGCAGTACACAATTCACATGAGTTGACCACACCAAAGACTCAGAAAGCAAGTTAAACACTCTTACAGGAACTGATTTTCACAACGATTAAATCCTAAATAAACTAGCAATTACTAGTATACTAGGTTTAACAACTTTATTAGTATGCCTTACATTTACAGTGATTACAAGAATGCACCACATAGTCATACTACATATTTCTCTATTCTGAACACCTTTAACCAGCTTCACCTACTTGAAGTCCATTTAAGATTTGAAAATGTACCAGTCCTTTATAAAGGAGTAATACCTGAACCCTGCTATACCAGATAAAGCAGATAAACTGCTTTAGGGTATGAAAAAAAAAGCTGTGACTAAATATTAATAAAGTCTTTTGGTTAGACAACAAAAAATTGACTTCTATTTCATCAAATTAAAAAACAGAAGTCCATCTTAGGGAAAATATTTTTCTTGCTAACCATTCCTCAGTGGTTACATCCCTAGCACAGAAGCATTAAACAAAGCTGTTTCATTCTCAGTAATTAATAGGAAGCCTATGTCAAAATACCACATTTTGCCTTTCAGGAAACATGATAAAAAGGAATAGCCTGGAATCCCATCATATATAGCAGTGTTGTATCAGTATTTCACAAGTCACTACAAATAGGTTCTCAAAATATATACGTGGTGGGGGAGAGGGGAAAGCATGGAACTGTAAACTCCATTTTGTTCTTTATTTCACACAGGCCTAGAAGAGTTGGAATCTTGGTTAGCAAACTATACCTCTCATTAATAGTGGAAACCTACCATAGATATCAGTCCCTAAAAGCACAGCATGAGCCATGTCCGTGGGTGGAGATCTTAATATTAGTACCAGAAAGCTAACATGAGAGCTAAGTCATCTTCCACAGCCGATTGCTTGCTTTCTTCATTTCCTGAAGAATAAAGAGGCCCAAACAAGAACAGCTATAGGCAGTCATGACACTAACTCAAAAAACAGCTTTTTATATGGCTGGTCATATGTCATCATCACCATTTCAAGCAGAGGTGAAGAAGAAAGCCAAGCTAGTGATGCACTGCAGGAGACCCCCACTTAAAATTTAGCCTTGCTTTACCTGCAAAGCTTCCTGCACAGATCCCATTTCTAACAAATCTAGAGACTAAGTTATTCGAAAAACTGAAAAGTAGTCAATTGTAAACCATAATATTAACTCTTAATAAAAAGAGGCAGTACATGGTAGCAGGAATATGCAAAAAAAGCTAACACAAATTCCCCTTATTAAAAACTTCAATCCTACTTGGAAGTATGTGAATCTAAAAACATGGGAAGGGATTCAAGTTTCTCCTCTAACTGCTAGACTTGGGATAAAGTACTATTTGCCTTCCCCAATCCAGTCACAAAGTCCTGTATGTTCCAGGTTGAACACAAACCCTCTCTCATTCATCTATCATTTCAAAATTTGTCAGACATCAGCTTTCTAAAGCCTTTTGATTCCTAGAATAGTTCCATTTATCCCATACAAATTGCATGGCACTTTTAACTCCTCTTCCCTATATATATGAGAAAGGCATAAATACAGGTATTTATACACACACACAGATGTATATAAATGACAAACACAGGAGAATTTATGAAATATATGAAAATAAATGAAAATAGCAGCCTGTTAGGGCAATTACAGAACTTCTGGAACACCATGGACTAGCAACTGTAAAAAAGTACAATAAGCACAGAAAAGGACTGACTGCTGTAGCTATATGCAAATTTAAAAATACTTCTTGCATATTCCATCATCAAAGTGTGAACTCTGAGTACTTCCCCAATTAGTACACTACTGTGAACCTGGCAATTTCCATAGCTAACATGCACATGCAATCAAAGCTGGACTACCTTATTGGTTCCCACTTTATGTTTATTAGAGGATAAATTGAAGAAAAGGAACCAAACAATAGGAAAACAAAAACTCATCTTATTCGCTAATGTCTCTCAAACTTTCCAGATTCAAGTACAGTCTCACAGCTGGAGGAGCAGGAAAGAACTGATGTTTGTCCACCTCACCTTTTCCCTTCACATTGCAAGTACATACTATCAACTACTATCCCCAGCATGTCTTCTGGGAACAACATACTAAAAGGACAGCAAAAAATACATTATAGTGCTCTCCCTGAAAAAGCTATCTCGCTTCATATGGGGGTTAAGGTACATGTTAACACTTTTCAGCTTTCTAGTGAGTGGTGATGCACTGCCCTTGAAGACTTCAAATGTCAGGTGTTAACATTCATTTTGAAAATAAACATCGTAGGCAATCAAGTTTCCGAAGAGGAACAGAGTGAGATATATACTGCACTCAAAAGGTTTCAGCACATTTTGCATCTCCTCAGCTAAAAGTCATTTCAGATCAGTTTTATTCTTAAGAAATAAACTCGATTCCATCTTTACTGATAGTTGTCAGCAAAGGTTGTGAAATACTTCAGGACAAGAACATCTGAACAGTTGCAGGTGCTGTCAAGTAAAATCTGAACTGCTGTTAACAATACTACATACAGGAATAAAGAAGATGCCAAATGATATACCAAAAAAGCTTCAAGGTGTTACAACTCACCCCAAAGCACTATAAGGTACTACAAGAAAGCATTCTGATTTTTAAAATGGGACTGGCATGGGTTACCTTGGCACCCAGATAAGCAATACAAACAACAGTTTGTGGGAAACTTGCAGCATTTCATGTCGTTCTGCTACAGAGCCCGCAGAGGGAGCAAGAGTTAACGTATAAATTCATATTCTCAATACAGTGTTAGAGCACAGTCTGCTACAGGTTCGGCGAGAGGGGAACGAAAAGCCCGATTTTAAATTTCATCACAAATATAGAAAACAAATCCAAGTTCAAAACACAGTATTTCCTGGGAAAATAGGACGACAGTGGAAAAGATCTGGCTTATACCAAGAGGCTGCTCAGAATATTTGACTAAGTCCCTTTTTTAAAAAGGGGCTGTCAACATACAAACTTGTAAGCAGGTTCCATTTAGTGATCAGAATGCAGTTACTCCTCAGGGAAGAGATTATGCGCTGGTGAGAATTTCTTCAGGAAAAGAAAGAAGCTCCTCTTCTGCTCAATGCTACCCATATTGCTCCCAGATCCTGTGAGAATAATCACGACTTTCTCAGCGAGATTCTCTAACACCAGATAGTCACAATGGTACTTACAATGTGCACAGCTGGAAAGAGGAAATCATGTTTCAAAGAATGAATGCATTTACTAATGAAGAGCTATGACATGAAACATTGCTCTCCTGTTTAAAAGATCTCTGTTTCATAACTGGCCTAATATGGAAGTGTTCCTTTAAGAAAAGGAATTGTGTTCTAAATTGAAAAAAGCCATAAAAAGAGGATTTTTCTGTTCTTTGTCATGGCAGCTAATCCCTCTTCTGTTGCCCTGGTCGTTAAGTATACAAAGAAAAGGTTAGAAAAATAACTTTAAATGGGGAGGTTAAAAGAATAAGCTCTAACAAAAAACATCTAAGAATTATCTCAGCCAACATAATTACTCAAGAGGAAGAAAGCCTTTTAAAACTACTAAGTTGAAACAAAGAAAGCAGCAGATAAGATACCTTAATAGTGTGAAAGAAAAAAAACCATTTGTCAAAGTAGTTACTTCAAAAACAAGTAAAGCAAGAAAAAAAAACCAAAAAAAAACAAAAACAAAACAAAAAAAAAAAACACAAAAAAAACCACCAAAAAATCACACCTAGACTCCAAACTGGAGCTTTGGTCCCAAAAGTACCATTACAACTGTGCTTCTACAAAGATTCACACCCCAAAGCCCAAG